>NW_008662019.1:5679-93047 GCF_000695815.1 Acanthisitta chloris | reverse complement strand
CAGGATATTATCTCAGATGGTCACTTTCCTTGTTTTGTATTAAAAGTTCCTTCCAATATCCATACTAATTTTTCACATTAATGTTTTGCCAAAATTATCTTGAGATACTGTTAGATTTGCTGTCAATAAGAAAAAAAAATGGAGAGTATTTCACTAAAACTTCAAATTCAGAAACTCTAATTGGTCTTTTCCTTTCATCCTAAATCTAAATATAAACCAGGGAGGCAAGGCCAAGAATGACAGTGAGAAGAAAAAGAAATGCAACTATAAAAAGCCTGAAAACATTTCTGACAGCTAAAACATGAAACAAACTTGGTGATATATACTCTTTCTGCACAATATGTTTTATCTATTGAGTTTTCTCTGCCTCACACTGAGAGTGTAAAAACAGATTTAAAAAGCAGTCCATCAGTTGGTAATGTTGCTAAGAAAATAGCAAAAATAATACAATTTGTTTGCTTGATATGAAAATAAATATTTTTTCAAAGGTATCTCCCTTTGATGTTTAATGAGAAAAGACTTTCAGTTGCAACTACAAATCCCACCACATGCTTTCAACCATAAATCCAGACAGGATTTTTCAAGTGAATCTAGCATTAAGCAGTCCATCAGTTGGTAATGTTGCTAAGAAAATAGCAAAAATAATACAATTTGTTTGCTTGATATGAAAATAAATATTTTTTCAAAGGTATCTCCCTTTGATGTTTAATGAGAAAAGACTTTCAGTTGCAACTACAAATCCCACCACATGCTTTCAACCATAAATCCAGACAGGATTTTTCAAGTGAATCTAGCATTTGGCTACTGCCAGCCCTGCTGAATAACTTGGAACCTTCTTGTGTCTTAGCATGATATCCAGGGACTTTTAAAATTCTCCATGCTGCTGTATCTAGACCTCTGACCAACATAACACACTTGCTTTGCAGACAGTGATTTAGAAAAAGGTCATGAGAAAGCACTATTACACTGCAAGTGGTGCAAGCTATAGTATTTACTGTCACATCTATCACACTTCACATATCAGATTGGTTTAGAAAGAAGATGACTTAAGGGAAAAGTCTCTACTTGAGTTATATGATATTTTGGCATTTTGTAAAGTAATAAGGCTTCCTGGAAGAACTGAAAGGAGTTTGTGTGTGCATTGTGCCTGTGTGTGTATTTGTGTACTTAGATGTCTTTGCTACCAGACTTTTTCCAGCATGCTAAACTATGTTTTGAATGTTTTACAAACCTGCTATCTAATAGCTTCAAAGAAAACCAAGATACGTGCTAAAGGGCAGTTACCATAAAACTGAATTCTAAGGTTTTCTAAGTAGGAAGAGAGAGATAAACATATCCCACTGTACCCATTACTGATATTAGTGCTCTTCATATATCAAATCAGTAAAATTTATGGTACGTGTATTCAGTTCAGTTTATTTATGAATGTAACATCAGGAACCATTGACATGTAGGTTTGACTGGAGGCTACCAACCACAGTATTATGGTTTCTGAAAGGAGAGGTCTTTGGTTGCTTTACCTTGCTAAGCTCATTCATCCTATCCCTTCTTATAATGCAGTGTGTTTCTTTATGCAGCTTTCTTATCTTCCCCTCACTGTACAGAATTCTACTTTATTTCACTTTTAAAAGTGGCGTTGCAAATACGTACCAAAAGCAATCAATCTCTACAACTAAAGTATGGGGAATATAGTATGCAAAGAGGAACTGTACATAGAAGGAAATAAAGGACAAGAAAATGGTCCTTTTTTATGGCCAAACCCAAATTCCTTTAATTTTCTCCCCAGTAGGATGAAACAGTCACTGTACAGGATTATTTTAGAATGTCAGTGTGGTTAACCACTGATGCTCTGGTTTGCCAAAATATGATCAAAACCAGCCACATTTGTTGTGTGCCCTTCTTTTCATACAGTTCTAAAGACATTTTGTGAATTAATCCTGTGAAATGACAATGTTTTGTAGTGTTGCTTTCCATTTCAAAATGGAAGGTTCAGCTCATTAAAGCATACAGTTTGGACTAGTATACTTGTTAGTGAGAGCATTTATTTAAATAGGAACTACAAAGTCTGCATTCCTAGATTAGCACTGACCTCCTAGGTTTAAAATGTCAAAACCCCACACATCTGTTTACTGCTCAAGTGAAATGAAAAAAGTTAATAAGACCTGACAGGAGTTCACTCAAAGAAAAATACATAATATTAAATCACACTGTCTTGTGAACAATTTTGCAATATGAAATAATAATTTAAAAAAAAAGGAATGAAGATTCAACAATGAAATAATGAGAATGACTTCTAGAAATGCATCAAGCATAAAGTATATGCTAATGAAAGTAGATTAATTGAAAAGCATACAAGGAAAGTGAAAAAATGAATTTAAATATAATATAGGAAGATACTTCCTAAAATTATAAATTACTAAATGGCAATGCTAATTAGTGCAGAAAGAAAACCAATTGACTCAAAAAACATCTCATACATGGTCCAAGATCCTGAGAACTATTTATTACCCTAATCTTGAAAAGTTTCTCATTGTATTTTTTGGCTTCAGTGCTACAACTTACTGGACCAAAATTCAAGCGCACATTTAAATGCTTTGTAGGATTACTGCCAGAATGCTCAACCTTGCAAACTCAAACCCAAAGGAAGAGCAATGGAGCTCTGAAAAAAAGGTAAAAGTAAAAACTGAGAAAAATGTATATTTTAACAGACTAATAATTCATAACTGGCTGGCAAGGATGGAGAAGCAGTATCATCTGTTTTATATTTGCTTTCAGCAAATTTTCTTTGGAATGACTTTACTAACAAGAACATTTGCTATCACAGTGTTTTGAAAATTAGCATGGCAAAACAAATCTTGGTATTTTAATTAGTATTAACCTCATCCAATAATGAAAAAAACCCATAAAAGAAAAACATACTTCTGATGTACATCAGATTGAAAGCAAGAGGAAAACTTGTTTGCATCCACAAGCAATATAAAGTATTTAGACTTACCTCAATATTCTTGTCTGATGATTGTATCTCAGAAAAAGGAGAGTTTTTCATACTAATCAATGTATAATAGCTAAAAATCCCCCACCCTTAAAGAATACAAATAAAACTACAATGAATTTAAAATTACAATGAAGATAAAACTACGGTGAAGAGGACTATAACATGTTAGTAAGATCTAAGGTTAGAAAGAACAAATTTTATTGAATTTATATTAGTTGGCTTATGACTAGACATAAAAAGAAAATATCTGATCTCCTCTAAGGCCTATTCCTTGTGATCATTAAGTTCAAAACCAAATCAGGATCAACCAGTTCTTCCACAGATGTTGATATAATTTGCATTGAAGAAGAAAATGAAGGAAATTCTACTTCTCTATAGTCAAATTATTTCTGTGTTTCACTAGTATTTCATTAAATATTCTTGAGTGGGTTTTGTTGGTTAGTTGGTATGAAGGGGTTTTCTTAGAAAAGCATCCCTTGTTTTTCAACAGTTTTTTTCATCAGGGCCTCAAGACTGATATCATATTCTCTTTGAGATTTTTTTTCTTCAAGCTGCACAGCACCATCTTTTTCTCTCTTCTTCAGAGATCATGCTTCTGGACAACTAATCAATCTCATGGCCCTGGATTCTATCCAGTTGTTTACTGAACACTGGTACACCAAGCTGGACTAAACAGGAATAGAGGAGAAGACTTGCAGGATCTACTCCTGCTTACACATTCTAGCTTCTTACTTGACTTTCTAGTATCACAAGATGCTCTTCAGCTTGTGATCCTTTCTTACTCTTTTTCTGAGGACACCTGTAAATCTTATGATTTCTTTAAGGTTTTAAAATTGACCCCAGAAGTCAATTTTATTTTGTTTTGCTGTTGTCTTTCCCTGTAACTTTGGAGCAGGGGCTGTTTTCATTCCAAATAATTTTAAGATTTCTTTTCACCTTCACCTTCTCTGTTCCTCCCCACTGATCACCAATACTTCTCATGTTACATTTACACTATGTTACCCTTATAATCCATAAATCTTCTGTACAGACTGTGTCTTGATCATTCATTGTTTTGTTTATTTCCCTAACAGATGTTTGCCTCTGTAGCTAAAACAAACAAGAGGCCTCCAAATATGCCAAAATGCTGTCACTAGGCCCTGTGCATTAGATGATTCTGTTTCTTTATAGAAAGCCTAGACAGTTTAAACTTTTTGTTTTGGTGGTTAACATTAGCACATAGGTTCCTTGCCCTTCCACCAATATCCATGAAGAATAAATCCATTTGCATTTTGCATCTCAGAGCAGTTACACAGTTTTCAGATGTATCCACTTCTGCCTCGATATTAAGGTTTTTGATTCATTCTCTTTTTATGAGATGATTCTTACTACATAGAATTTAATTCCTTTTATAGAAGATATGTTGAATTTTACCACTCTTCCTTCTGGAATTTACCTATTCTGAATTCTTCAACATTTCAATCCATGCTTCTTAAGAAATCTTTGTAACACATACACACTTCTGTACTTTCTGAACCTGGAGCAAAGCCACATAGTTAGAGACTTAATTCAAATACAAAGTCCTACATACATTGATGATATTTTTCTAGGACCAAAATGATGGCTTATTATGTTTGTGCCTTGGTGTGCTGAATTTAGTCCTGTCAGACACTGTGAAATGTAAACTTGCCATTAGCCACAATGAGGATAGGAATTTAAACTCACACCATAGGCTGAAAGCTGCAGGTCATACTTTTGTAGGTGAAATTGGTTTTTTTCCTGGAGTTGCTTCCTGTGTGTGAAATTATTCCTAGCTTATAAGAGTCTGCTATGAAAATGTATTGCAGAGCAGAAATGACTTGAATCTATATTTTTATAGCTTTGCCTGAGTACCTGCTTTATAAATAGAATTGAGGAAAACAGTGAAGTCCAAGATGTTACTTGTGGGGATCTGCTATTATCTGAGTAAGGCTTTGTATCAAATTGTGACTGCCATGGACTCAAACAGTACTTCATGTGAGGATTTCTGCTACTCTCTACCTAATTTTAGAGTCAAGATCTTTCTATTTATTTGTGGAAGTTTGGAAAGTTTGTCATGACATATGCTTGTATAATCCCACCATGTAGTTTAGGACTACTGAGTACATTAGCTTGTACTGAAAGTTGGGATTAAAATTTCCCTTAAGGTCAGATAAAAGTTAAAAAAAAAAGAAAGCTACTTTGTAGTGGTTTCAGATAGGATTCAGAGAAAACAAAGTGCAGTTCTGACATATATTACATGGTTCATAGTAAGAGGTACATCAGTATATTTGTGAAAAATCAGCTGCCTGCAATATTTCCTGAAAATATAATAGTATTTCCCCCATTCTGAAAGCTTTATAAATTGAAATCAAAATGATCTCATGTTATAGAATTTTTGTCCTGTTGCAGGACAAAGCAAGATATTTTCAGCCTGTAGTGTCATCATTGTAGGGCAAGTAATTTGAACCAGATACTCTTCATTGAACAGAAATCCACAGCCTGACCCTTATCTCCAGCAACAGTTTTGTGGGGTTTTATTCCCAGGCATAAATAAACCACGAGCAAGTTCTTTAAGTAAAAAAAAAAAAAAAAAAGGAAAATCAGAATTCTGGAGCTCCTTTATGATTCACCTTTCCCTCCTGTGAGTAGCTATATCTTAAAAATAGAGATGGGTCTGACTGCTGCAATTTAAATGTGCATTTTCAAAACTAGAAGGCCTGAGGGCATGTGGGTGTCAGGATTAGCTCAGGTTTTGAGTTAGTATGTTACTACAAAATCTGAACCCAATTCAGATTGGGTTTCTGCAGCAAAACTTTCTGAATGTTTAGTGTGTGTTTTCCAAACAAGCTATTTTGTTTTAATTTACAAGTTATCTCATCTTACTTATCATGGGCCAATTTTCCACTAGGCTTTGGTCCTCCATGGAATTTGGATTCATGGATTTGGTGATGAGGATTTGCCTGGTATCATGCTATTCAGACACTTCAAAACTAGAACTATTTCAAATTGTATCTCTGGACTCTGCACAGTCCTTCAACGGGCAATCCAGAATATGACTGGGAATATGACGTAGACATTGGCAGTTTTTCCTAAATATTGATTTTTACATTGTTCACAAATAGTCAATAACTTAATCCTGGTGTCAAAGGTTTAACCTGAAAATCAGATTTACTCTGTAAGTTTGGACCAGGCTCTGGATTGATCCTGTTCTGTATCAGAACAGGGCAAATAATGTCTTCACTAACTCTGGGAAACTGCTGGCTGCATTCTGCAAAGGAACAGCTCAGACAAGTACAGAACCAGCTCAATAAAATAAACCCTGCAGCACATAAGCAAAGGATTAAAATATGTCTTTTCTTATAACTGAGGCTATCATGAAAGAACTGGAAAAAAAAAGAATTTGATTATTTAAGGAGCGTCATTCAGAAAGTATGGATTATAGAAAGGCTAAATCCCTAGGCAGAGGATGATTTTCCTCTATCTACACATAAAAAGACTGTAATTTTACTGGGGGTTTGGTTGTTTTTTCCTTTCTCCCACCTGACTATATGCTGCTCCTTCCATGTCCCTGTCTACAGAACAACTTTGATGAGTAATTTTCAGTGAAACGGCTGTAAGAAATGTAACATGTTTTCCTGTGCTGACAGAAGTGTTTTGTACATTTGTCTGCTTTTGGGTTTATTCCCTTTTCAGGAAAAATTCTTTTATCAAGGCTTATTTCACTTTACATACATTCCTGACACCAATTCTTCATTTCCTTGGCATGTTTTTGTTCAAGTGCCAAAAATCAAAATTTTTCTTTTGCTAACTAGCTGTTATTATCCTTAGGTCAATGTAGTCCTCCAGCACTCTCTATAATCACCTGCAAGCTGGTGTAAGGACACGTTGCTTGGAATCTGAGCTGGCTGGATGCATTCTGACCTTAACAAGAAGATATAAATCTATCTGGGCGATAACCTGGATGAGAAACTTATTTACTTAGTCTCACCACTTGTAGCCTGCCTATAAAACTTCCAGTTCATAGACAGCTTGGAGCTCACGTATATGATTGTAATCAGCTTTGAAGTTGTACCTCCAGAGTAATGCCCTGACAGGTTGTTCTGCTGTAAAGTGGCTAGACTGCCATAACAACATTATCTTTCGATCAGAGCTCTCATACAGACAAGTCTGGACATTAAGTGCTTTCCTGAGCTCTAAATAAGATTATCAGAAACCTTATTTATCCTGTACATTCTGGAGTACATATTAATATAGTTATTACTGAGGAAACATAGAAATCCTCTCTATGTGATGCATTTTGTTAGTGACAGATGATGATAAAAGAATTTTGATTCATTCAGTGTTCAGGATACTGAGTATCGGGCATGTATACTAAAAGGATTAACTTTTTACTACAACATCAAATACACTAGTTCTACTGTGGTCAGATAATTTGGCTGCACAAGCCAGTTTAGAGTGATTAAGTGCTTTCCTTCATCATGTGCCACTTCACTCTCTGAACTCCATTTGTGTTGAATGACAATGCACCAAATGAACGTGGCAAATCCAAGATCTTTTTACCCATTCATACTGAAATTCCTATTCGGTCTCTGAAGGCACTAGATATACACCTGCTGTAATAACAACATACATAAAATAATAATTTATCTTCCTACAGTTCAGTGCTTGTTAGAAATATTTTATTTCTATTTTTCCAATCTAATTAACTATTCACATATATTTCCTCATATTTCTGTTATATTCCCTTTCTATAGCCATAAGCCATATTTCTATTTTATCATTTCCTTTTAACTACTCTGGAAGACCTTTTTATATTTCAATTACCTGCCGCCTCACAGTCCTGCAGCATAATCTTAAAATCAAACCTGAAGCACTGATGCACTCCTCTGCATGGTCATTTGGATTTTTATTAGAATATTATCAGAATATAAGTATGTAGGTATCTTCTGACATCTTAGTCAAGTAAATGACATCAAAAGCAATACTGAACCCACTGTAAGCATATAATTTAGTGTAATAAAAAAGATACTTGCAGCCTTTCACAGATTTTTCACTGACACTGTTTTGGTGCCAGAGTAGATTTGACTCACACATGTCCTGCTATTATTCTGAGAAAGTTTCCATTGCAACCAAAATATGCTATCTCCTCTTCTTCTCCAGCTTACAGCTTTCTACCTAGCTGTGCTGTTTGACAAGGAAGAAGCCATTTAGGAAGTCATAATGACATGAACATTTTTTTATGCCTCTTCTTTTTGTTTCTCCTCCTACTGCTAGAATCAATGTGCAAACCTTTGTGAAACTGCAGTTCCCATGATGTGATCTATTTTTATGTTTGAAATATGGAAACAAAGTGATAATCAGCTAATTATATCAGATCACATGACACAGACAAGGAGCTCCATGTTTCTGAAAAGTTTTATGTTTCAAAAAAAGTGGGTGCAGTTAGACTATAACTACACAGACTCCACTTTCTTTCACAGTTCTTATACAGCTGCTAATGACTAGTTTGGTTCAAGATAAAAGAGGAAGATAAAATGTACTAAGAGACATACAGTGCAAATATTTGTAGCAAGAATTACAACTTTCTTTCATAGCACTGTCTCAGAAAAATGTATACTGACCTAGGCCTCCTTAATCTGTTTTCTCAGCAGTACTCTGTCAGGATAAAGCTGCATCACAATATATGTTTGTACTCTCATCCACAAGGGTGACCAATACAGTTCTGCTACAACTAAGATACTCCTACTGAGATCTATTGCAATTAAAAGAAATGTAAAATAACTGTAACTATAGTGTAAGCTTATAGTAATAGTTTTTGTCATAGTGAAGGGGCATTACCTAAACAAATGGCATAGGTACCACAAAACAATGCTTAATGGTGACATATAAAAGCCAAATCACAATGGCAAGTGTGATTTGTGCCATAGCTGGTTCTGCAGATTTCAAATTCAAATCTGCTTTTAGAGGAATTTATTTTTAGATTATGCAGTGTCTTTTGGTTGGTCAAGCAATCACTGAGAAAGAGAAGACCTTTTCCTCTCCAGTGGATTAAAATTTTCGAGAAGATATGTATTTTAATTATTACTAAAGATACTTAAAAATATGGTTACATCTATTTAGAAACTTTATTATTACCATACCTGTTACTTTCAGTCTGTCAGCTCCAATGACAATCTCATCTTCATCTGCAGAAAACAATACTTTTCCACCTTCACTTGCTCTCACTTCAAATCTCTTACACTGAGCCTCCACAGCATCAGCTCCTGAAATTAAGGAAGTGATTGCTTCATCTAAGATATTTTGTAAGAATAAAAGTCATCACTGGCATACATGGAATATCCAAAACATATCGAATACATGAGGCCTTTTACAAAGTACTTGGCTTTCCATAAACCTGGTAGATATTTTGCATTATAAAATAGTGTTAAAATAATTTACAGAGTAATTATTTCACTGTTTCATATCAAGATAGAATTCAAAGAAACTATTAAAAACACCTACTTCCATGTCATGTGTAAGGCAACACTAGAATTTTGAATGTACTTCAACACTGAGATCTTGAAATGCCAATTCAGACAGAGCTTTCTGGGGTTTGTTCAGATTAAATTGCAGTTTCTTTCCAGTGGAAAACCAAAATGATAACACATGAGCCTATTCCATAAAGACCAACAAAAAAAACACATCAGGGAAGAGTATTTTTCATTCAGTTCTACTGCAAACTTAAACAGCAGAATTGCAAAACAAAAAATCCCAACAAAGCAAACAAAAAAAGATGAACTGAAATATCACAATTTATGTCCTATTATATGGAACAAAAGTCCCAAATGTCTCAAAGCTCAAAAACCCCAAAATATTTCCGCATTCAGAGAGACATATGGACATTATCAAAATACAAAGTAAGAAATATAAAAGCTGTGATAGCTAATTTTAGATAAAAATTGCCATAGCAGCCCTTAATTTTCAGAATCAGCTATGAAATGAAAACAATTCCTCTTACTTACATTTGTATTATAAAAAATTCTGGCTATTTTGAACTCATGAATATTAAAAAAATGTGGAATTCTGGTTGAACATAAGTGCTTCCAGAAACCTCATGGTTTGAAGGAAAATGTTCAAGATAATATCAAAGTCGCTATTAGTATTATTTATGACAAAAAAAGTGGCAGGTCCATATTTGAAATAAAAATGCATGCTGCTATTTAATCATTTTATTATGACTGGTATAACATTTGTGCCCTCTCTGTGTACCATTGATATTTTGTACCTGTGTTCTCTGGAGAGGAAACAAAAAGCCTGTAACTGAGTTGTTCAGGTTGCCTGAATGAAATAATCGACTAAACGTTTGAAAATCAAAGAGCCTTACTACGATAAACAGAGAAACCATTTACATTTTATATTTATAAGCCTTTTAAAGTATCTAGCTTTTATTCATTGCTATGTATTTTCTTACTGCTTCTGCTGAAATTTTTTCAAAATTGAAATCAGTTCTGATGTTATCAAACATTCAATTTTTTATACACTTTTGGAATAGCATTTACTTGTGGTTTGGAAATATTCATTCTTCATTTTGAAATATTTAAAGGGCATATAATTAAGAGGTATTAATGTAATGTGAAATTTATGAAAACCATATTAAAATCGACCTAAAATATATGACTTGGGGGAAAAACTGTAAGAAATTATTTTTCCTGTTTTAGCCACAAGTTTTATTGCTACCTGTCCGACAACAGCAGCAGAATCCTGCAGGAACAGGAATGCAAAGACCAAAAAGGATGGAAGGTGTGATGTTTTGGCTCTCTGGATGCTAGGTGCCCACCAAAGCTGCTCTATGACTCCCTACTCAACTGGGCAGGGAGAGAAAATACGACAAAATACTCATGAGTTGAGATAAGGACAGGGAGAGATCACTACTGATGACCATCATGGGTAAACCAGACCCAGCATGGAGAAATTAATAGAATTTATTTCCAATCAAAATCAGAGTATGATAATGAAAAGTAAAACAATCCTTAAAAACACCTTCCTCCCACCCCTCCCTCCTTCCCAGGCTTAACTCTATTCCTGTTTCTCTACCTCCTCTGCCCCAGTGGTGCAGAGAGACAGGGAATGAGGGCATGGGCTTCCCACAGGGTCACAGCCTTCTTTGGAACATCCATGTGCTCCTGCATGGGGTCCTCTATGACTGCAGATGGATCCATACTATCCCATAGACCTCCATAGGTTGCAAGGGGACAGCCTGTCTCACCATGGTCTTCACCACAGGCTGCAGAGGAATCTCAACTCTGGTGCCTGGGGCACCTCCTTCCCCTCCTTTTGCACTGATCATGGTGTCTCTAGAGTTGTTTCTCTCACATACTCTCACTCCTCTCTGGCTGCAATTATTTCTTCACAATAACTTTTTTCCTTCCTAAGTATGTTATCACAGAGGAGTTACTACCATCTCTACTTCCTTCCTAAATATGTTATCACAGAGGAGTTGCTACCATCTCTAGCATCTCTACTACTACCAAGCCATTGGCTTGGCCGTGGCTAGCAATGGGTCCACCTCTGAGTCAATTGGCATAGCCTCTGTCAGAAGTCAATGGGTGAAGGTTCTGGCAGCTTCTCAGAAAAAGTGCCCCTGTAGCCCTCCCCACCTCCACTACCAGAAACTTGTCATGCAGCCCAAATACAGAAGGTTGGCACTGTCCTCATATGCAATTATACTCATGATTCAGGAAACTAAAGGATAATCACAAATAACACTAAATAGATTCTTCTTTATTTAAAAGCTGATGATTACTTAGCTACCTAAAATTAAGTGGCATTCTAAGTACTGTGATGCTGTTAATTTACACCCATCAAAGTTGTTATCTCTGTAAGGAAAAGGAATTAACAGAAAATGTGTGAAAGAAAAAGAAAAACGACCTGCCACATTCTTACTCATTATATATCACTGCAAGTGACAGCCCATGTTTCAATAACTATTTTTTAAAACTTGTGATGTATTTAGGATAATTTAGGTTTTCATGAAGAATGACTTAAGGAACAAAGATTTGGAGCTTTGACAAAGAAATGCATATATTTTAGATGTTCAGCATTTCTGCTGCTGCAACATCACATTGTATAAAATATACCTAGAATTCAGCTAGTCCAAAATATCATTACAGGATATAAATATACTTTTTAATGCTAAAATAAATAGCCTTTTATTTTATGCTGCACTCACAATTTAACAGTGCATCACTTGTTATTACTTACATATTGCTGAAACAGTGGTTAGTGTATTCAAGACACTTGAGAGATTACTAACAAAACACAATACATGTTAAAACTGTCTCTTTGATGTAGAACCAAATGTGAAAGTTATAAAACTGGGTTTGAAAAGTTAAACTGCATACACAGTGATCAATGCTAACAAAATGGAGTTGTTTCATTACATCTTCATTTCCCAGTTGAAATAAGAGCACACAGTTGCATTTGCAATGTATTAGTGCATTATCTTCTTAGCTGTAATGCAAATTGCTGTGCTCCAAAACCACTCTACAAACATACTTGTCTCATATGTCTGAATCCTCAACAGTACTATGAACAAAAATGATGCATCATGTCTTAGAATGTCATGCATGAAAAGGAGATTTTTTTAAAATCTTAGTTCAAACTTCTAGATCAATCACACTATTTTCAGCAAAGCATATGTTTGAATAATGCATACTCGAGAGATTCATGCAAGAAAATGTATCTTTTAAATTCTGCTCAGAAAGGTAATTTCTGTCAAACATGTATGCCAGAAGAGCTTTCTACCTGTGCTACTTCTTACTATATTGTCTACTTCATACTAGAGATGGAACTGGATCCATAACAGCTTTAATGGATGTCCATGACCCATTCTCTTCTCATCTAGTGTTCAGGAAAACTATTTACATATAAATTCAGTTGCACAACTCTCAATTAAATTATTAAGTTTCTGTGAAATTCCATTTTTTAAAAGTATATGGATGAAAAATGCACATTTCATATTCATCCATACATGGTACATAATGATGGTTTATAACACATGCTTGTTGCACAGCAGTTGCATAATCAAAACTATCATTAAACCAGCTACATTTAAATTGTACAAGCATTAAACTGTTCATTTTAGCTATAGTGAAGACATGTTAAAAGAAAATGTTGGGCAGTACACAGTATATATGCAAAAAAAAAAATAATTCTGTAATCCCAATTAATAATAGTAATAGAGATTAAATTTCACGACAAGAACTGTATCTATTTTGAATTTGTAGAGAGTCTAGTTTGACTTACTTATTAAGTAATACCATCATAACAATATGAAGAATGCATGTTTTTAACATTTTGCTTTTTAAAGTCAATGATGACTTGCAGTACTTCACTATTATTCAGGAAAGCAAATTAGAATCACCATTAGGAATGATCACAAATACTAACAAGGACTCATGAGTCTCACAAGGTTTAGATATGATTATAAAGATGCAGTTTCAAAGATGAATGGGTAACTACTTTGCTTACCAAGTATAGGTTAAAAGTCTGGATTTGTATAATGCTGTACTTATATGACAGAAGTGTAAACTGTTGGTGGCTGTTATTCAGTGATGAGACCAAATTTTATGTATGTGATAAGTGTGCATAGGTAGTTCAGGTGTTGGGGATTTTTATATTACTACAAAGCTTATTGCTATGGAAATTGCTGCTCCTCCTGGGTAGCATATAGGGGGTTGGTTTTTTACAGTTTGGAGAGCATGTATATTGATTCAAGCTTGCTGGCCTGCTTGAATTTCCCCAACCAGCAGACCGAACCTCTTCTCAAGTAATTCTGTCATTGTGCATACTGTGCTTTATGATGCAATGTATCCTATTTTTTTGTTGTGGGAAATGATATTCAGGCTTGAGGCTCTTACATTTTTTTCCCTGCGTACTTTCCACAAAATTTACCTCCCTTTCAATTTTCCACAAAATTATATAATAGACATAATAATAAAATTTATATAGACAATTGTTACTGTGGAGACAAGGCAAATAAACAAAAAGTAATAATCTCCCTCAGGTGGTTTTTTGTTTGGTTTTTGGTTGATTGGTTGGCTTTTGCTACAGTTTCCACCCAAACATTACTTTAGACTTATTTTTTATATTTTTAGGAATATCTAGCACTTCTCATTACTCATTGAGCACACAGTATATGTTTGGGACTTAAGAAGATCATATGTTCTTCCTTTCTTGGCAGTAAAGTGCTCCACTCCCACTCCTGTCAATGGTAATGAAAGTAACAGAAATGTGGAAATCAGGGTGAAGCAAACATTTGCTTTGCTTGCTCTTCTGGCCTGTTTCCAACACCTACAATGCATTTCCATTCATTCTCAACTTACTGAAACATAAGTTGAAACTGAGAAGCATGAGGAAAAGAAACTATCAACAATACTAAGTACACATGAAATGACTTTTTTTTTCTCTTCTATTGATAAAGGTATTTTCTGTGCTTCTAGTTCTTCAATGAAAAATGGGTTATTTAAACACTTATTAAATGCAGAGTTTATCTGAACGAACAAAAAAAGTTACTCTTATGAGAATATGCTGATGCTTCTGAGACAAGAGATAAAAGAGATAAAGCATTTTCAATAAAGATTCAACACTCAGCTGGGTCTAAAATCAATATTTGCAAAATATACACCTAGATAAAATTTTGCTTATATTCATAGGAATGTTAGATATTATAGTATTTCAGCCACCACAGGTCTCAGAAATTTTCAGTGAAGGCAAATGTAATAATGCAAATGAAGGAGTCATACCAGCTGAATAGAAGCATTGAAGAGTTTGAAAAGAGAGAGCTTTCAGCTGAGAGCAAGACATCCACACAAACAAACATTCATGGTGATTAGAACATATTCTGTGTTCCATTTGCTGAGGAAGGGAAGGGACCATCTTCATTATATCTAAAAAGGGTAAAAGTAGAAGGTAAAAAAAAAAACCCTAGCTGGGTTTGTCAATATTTGTTGGCCATGCTGTAGAGATGTCAGAAAGCTACTGCTCCTAGGAGAGGTTGACCTTTCAGGTTTCCTTGTCTGAATGATTACCTACTCAGACAAGGAAAGCTGGGGGAAATGCTAGGCCAGAAGAAGCACATATTTGTTACCCTTTTTAACAGGGATTAATATCAGCTGTCAACATAAATTAATAGCATAGGTAAAAGCCACACATTTATATGACAGGAAATTGGGTAGAACCATCTGAATCAGACAGCAGATGTGGTAGAAGCATGACACTTCCTTCTTCATGATCTACGGATCCACTAGTATCCATGAAAGGTTTACTACAGGTTTAAGACTTGGTCCAACTGACACTCGCAGGAAAGTTCTGCCCTCCTGGGCAGATTTTAACTTTAAGAACTTCATAGAATCATTATGGTTAACAACCTCCAAGAGCATCGAGTCCAGCCATTAACCTAGCACTTCCATTAGCATGGTATATCGACTTCAAGAAAAAACACACCTAAAATATCACCTCTGCAATCCTTCTTGTAGTCTGTCTTCCTGTCACATCCTGACAGTAGAACCCAGGTATAAAAATATATATGAAAGTTGCATAAATTTGCAGCAGACAGCACTCTCCATGCTGCTTCTTTATGAGGCCATAAGGGCTCAAGAGCAAACCTCTTTCTTCCTTCTACTATCCCTACCACATGGTATTTTCTATCTGAGACTTAGAAATTACATGGCTAAACCTTTGGTCTGATCACATACAGGAATCCATAATTTCATAAGCTATGAGCAATACACATGGGTGGATGAAAGTAAAATGCACTTCTTGAAGGCTATTTGAGCTTTAAGTTAATCCATTTTAATGCTAACCCCAGGTGCATTGTCTGCTCCTGTGACTCAGCTGACAGGTTGTAACTTTGGCTATAGTATCTTAATTGCCCATATGGGTCTCTAGATAAGAAAGCTAAGCAAGACAAAGGAAGATATGTCAGGCACCAAAATGTGTATGCAAGACTTCAGTGTGTATGTTTTGCTCTATTTAATCCCATTAAGTTTAGTTTACTCAAAACATAAGCTATATTGTTGAGTTGAGGCTTGTGGCAAGTACAATTAGCTTCCTATCAGACTGATTTTTCTTATAATACTATCATTTCATTGTAAACATATATCAATAATATGCAATAAATATATATTAATAATAAATAATTATACATAAATGCATACTTTTAAAATTAATTATTAAATAAAGAATATGTAAATATAGAGCAAGTAATAGATCACATTATAAATAAATATATATTCTTTTTATTACCAGATTTATTGCATTATCTTTCCTATGCATGTTTTCCTCTATCGCCCAGGAATCTTTCTTTGTGACATCAACAAATAGCCATACTATGTTGACTTCTTGTAGCTTGATTTATCAACTTAACTTTCATTGACAAGCTCAAAAGTTCAGCTTGTGAAAGTGAATTATTTATAATTTTAGAATATTTTGTGCAATCCAAAGTGTGAATGGGAAAAGAAAGCTTATCAATTTTTCTCACTCATGATGAATGCAACCTGAATAATACTAAATCCTAAGAGAATTTTCCATGTTTTCAGCATTATTCTTAACCTTGCAATTTTCACTTTCTGTGATGCAATTAGCTTTTACAACTGAAATAATTTACAAAGCTGAACATATATCACTTGGAAGCTGAAGCTTACTGGAGCAGTCTGAGCATTACAATTCTGTACCAAATCAGTGGGAAAATTTTCATCGTCTCTGCTGAGCTAGGCTCTAAGTTTATTGCTATATTTTTTTGGCCACTATGTGTTTTAAGAAAATCCAAAGTTGCCTCTAAGTAACTGTAGCATATTCCACTAAAAAGAAATGAGAGTTAAAAAAAAAGACAGAACAACACATAATATGAGATACCTGACTCCATGCTGTGCCTAATGAACAGAACATTCAAATCAAATAGCACAAGCACGTACAAACAGCAAGGGGAATATGAAATGTCTTCATTAGGTAGATGAAACTCAAAGACAAAACAGGAATGCTGAATTTCTGCTTGGGAAATATAACATCTTGTAGATGCAGAGGTTGTTCATTCCTCTCTAAAACTGTGTCTCTTTATCATTATATATTTCCTGTCTAATCTGACTTCTCTAGAGAATGTTCTACAATTTTACCAGAAAGTCTACTGAAAATCACAGATCAGTAAATCTCTACAACCTTGGTTTTTTCCTTTTCTTAAAAACAGATCTGAAGTTTGAACTGTTTGCATCTTCTGAGACATTATCTCTCAACTGCATACTCACTAAAATAATTACTAATAGTCCAAGGACATTTCTGCTGCCTGCATTATCATTCTGAGGTAACTGGACTGAAACTGAACAAAGTGAAACATATGCATGTAACCCAATAGTTCAATTTTCCTTACCTTTTCTTTATTATGGCCTGTAACCTTTTTTACTATCTGCTATGTATCTTGCTTTGTGAAGATTTAAAAACAAAGGAATTTCAGTTTTGTCTTTCTTACTGATAATATTCTCTGTAGGCATTACACAGTCATTCTGAGATTTGTTTCTACACTGTAGGCATTTTAAACATTTTTGCTGGTTTATTAAAATAAATTAAAAGCTAATAAATATTTTCACTCATATTCACAGAATCACAGAATGATTTACACAGGGACAGACCTCCAAGATCATCAAGTCCAACCTTTGACCAATCTCCACCTTGTCAATATATTCTTTATATACACTTATATTGAGAGGTTACCTTTGAAGCTTCCTTCCCCCCACCCTGTCCCTGAATTTATTAAAAAGATACAAGTTCCAGTTGCTTTTGGCAGTTTTCCATGGACTTAAAAAAACCCCATGTTGTAACTAAAAAATATTGTATATTACTACTTACAATGTACTGAATTTGACCATTAAAAGGTTTCTGAATGCAAATCAAACTTTCCAAGATAAAGAATTTAATTCAGCACATTTTGAGAAAGAATATGCAAACTACCAGAGTACTTTGAAGCTTTCATGAAAAAGGAATGTTAAAAGATAAATTATTTTACATTTTTACCACATTAATTCAACAATGATAGCTATTACATATGGAGAACTAGAAAAACCTATTTTTTCCAAACTGTCTCTCAGACTTTCTGCTTTAGCTACAGAGTACAAATATCACAAAGATATCTATGCAAAAAGTGTTAGCATTTCATATAATTACACTTTATGTGAGAAAGATTTAACGAAAATATGAACAAAATATTCAAAGATAGACAGGACTCGTCTACAAAAACGCTACCACAGGGTACTACTGGGTAGTAAAACAAGAGAAAATATTATAGCCCTATGACCAGAAAATTAAAATTTTAAACCCTTCTGCTACTTGGCAGGTCAATGAACTACATTTGCAGATTTCCAAACAACTAGTATCTGCTATGATGATGGCACAAGATGATGATGGCTTAGCCCAGCACTCAGGATTTTTGCAATTTCCATTTAGGAAATTGTCTCCTTGACAGTGGGACAAGGGCCAGAAAACTGCAGAAGCAGGATAGAAGCAGATTTGGTCTCAGCTTCTGGAAGTGTCTCTTCTGATTAAGGTTCTCAGCGCAGCTCATTGTTGATTTGAAGCACATAAGATGCAGCTCAATTCACAGATGAAGACATCTACCTGAGATGGCTACCCTGCTGACACCTAAATGCTGTGTCTTTATCTGTGATTTGAACCACTACAAGATTTCTACCTTTGAAATACTCCACTTAGGCTATATTGATACACTTGGGAGTAGGATCTTATGGTAACTGAAAAATCTGAAGTGTCCTCAAAGGAATGTATGACTCTTTATCTGTAGAGAAATATAACCTAGATGCAGATGGGTGTACAAATTCAGAAGCAAGATCTGCACCATAGGTGGAATTTTTATCTAGACTTTCTGAAAGCTTTTGTGCTGGCAGTACAGCAAGCCAACCAGAATCACTCAATCACAGAGAAAACTAGATGTACTAAATTAGCACCTGGCTTCTTACATAAATTCCACAAAGAAGTTCAAAGAAAACAAACAGACACAAAACAAACATGGAAGATCCAGAAAAGAACAAACTAGAGACAGAAGATTAGCAAATTTCCCTTTCCTTCTTAAAAGACAGGTGAGAGAACCATCCTCTTCCATAACAGAAAATCACTTTTTCTATTTCAGAAACAAAACTGAGTAGAAAGTGTCTGATAGGTTTAGGATGGTAACGAGTCTAGGTGTCTTGGTAATACATATAATGAAAGAGTAACAAAACAAATTATCCAAACAAAATATCTCTTCAGAATATAATAAAAAGAAACTCATGAAGTTTTGAAGCTTCAGTTTTGGAATAACTTATTCTGAAGGCAATGTAGTCCTTAATTTTGATTTGGAAAAAATGCTCACTTGTTATTATTTTGATCTCTAACTGATATTAGTGATTTAGTGAGCTTTCCCAATGACTAAATAATTTCAGATTTATGGAATGCTTTTCTTCACAGGAAGATATCTAGTCAAAATTTTAAAATATTCAGGTAATCATTAGTTCAATGCCATCTGTTCACAATTCAGTTGCAACTACAATATTTATCACTCTAAGAATAACCTAAGGAAAAAGCAGTTATTTTTAGATATATATTTATGTATTAGAAAAAAATTTGAAATACATAACAAATATACCTTTAAATATCCTGTACATGCTTGAGACAAATTACAGGACAGCTCTGCCCTTCTACAAATGGCACAATTAAACATGTCTATTATTGGCATAACACATGGAATAGGACTTAAAACTCCATACTGTTCTGAATGGAGGAAAAATAAAGGCAAATAAACATAATTGTACTTATAAATACAAGCACAACAAAGCAGTTGTGTTCTTGCTATGGATATTAATTGGCATTTTCCAATGTGTTTTTAAAGTTGCAGTATTATACATTGAAGTTGGTTTTGGAACTGCATATATACTGTATATAGACTGACTCAGAGCAGTGCAACAAATAGAAAATAAACTTCAATGTTAATGTTTTATAACCAACAATAATTGTAACATAAAAATGAGATGCAATTTTTGATAGTCTAAAGATATGTGAGGTAAAATTCCAGAAGGATGAAGGATCTTTTTTTTTAATACTAGTCATCAAATTGATATGAACTAGAACTCATGATCTAAGAGGTTCATCTCATATGGAAAAATAATTTTCTTGGAACAACACAAACGTTTTCAAGCCTGACTCTTCACTTGCAAGAATCTCTTTCACATAGAAACAAGCTAATTTCCCATAGCTGGCTCAGTAAGAAAACTGACAAAACTCAAATTTTTAAAAGATAACTGAATAAATAATCCAAATCTACAATCAAATTACTTTTCACCACTATGTTTGATAAATCTCTTTGCTGTCACTCCAACATCTTTAAAAGCATGAGCATAACGTTGACTTTCTACTTCCAAGTGTTCTCTGCAACTCTGAAGTAGAGGAAAACATCAGAAAGATCTCTCTGCTTATCTTTCTTTTTAACTATGTTTTTATATTTAAGTTAAAATAGACTTCTCTTTTTTTTTCCCCCCTTATTTTGTCCTTCAGCTAAGCCACTCCCAATAGAACAATAATGCTTAACAGTATTTATGATCTGTCAGAACATCTGGGGAAAAAGAAGGGGTAAAAATAAAATCTTAATGTCCCGTCAGGGACTTGTTAAAGGTCCAGATGTTGTATCTAATTTAAAAATACTTAGCACCCAGCAGCATCCTCAGGAATGTCACAATACATGCACAGCAGCTGTTGTTGAAGTTAAATGAAGTATTGACAGTTGATAAAGCCGAAGACAAAGAATTAGAACCATCTTTTGAAGATGTATGCTGCATCCTTCAAAACCTTCTTATATACCTCAGAATAACATCCACTTCTTTGACTTTTGGGATCTCCCTCCTGCAAAAGGAAATCACTTCTTCCTTGCTCTGAACATTTGGATAGTAAATGATGCTGTCTGTACTGGACAACAGCATGTGGGTCACAGCAGAAGTACAGATGGTAATGGGTTAATGTTTAAACACTCAAATTTCTGTGCCACCATGAAAACACTAATTACCTCTTACCACCCAGACTCTATTTCTACATTTAAGCCAATCAACTCTTCATAGTTCCATGGCCTCTGGTATGGTTTAAGGGAGTGGGGGTGGGATGGGAAGATGATAAAATATTTGATAATTACACCAGAATATCCTTTTTTTCCTAGTGCCAATTTTCTAGAAACTGTGGAAACAACTAGGCTTGCATTTAAAACACATTAATGTAAAATAAAAAGTCTATAACACAGCAAAGTAAGTGAAGGACTGCTGTACCACTGGCAAAATAACTACTGATAATTGAAATCTACTTCAGTATATGTCCAGACTCACTACAGGTGCTCAGAGGTCAAAGTCAGCATTGAGATGAAATACTAAGGCGTTGAGCTAATGCTCATACCAAGCATGTTGGACACCTCTCTGCACAGAGTCATTCCTGTACTCTTGCTCCCTCTTCACATTCCTTGTCTAGAAAGCACTGCTGTAGTTTCCTTTCATCCTTTTTGCATTGCCTCTAGAGTGACAGCGAGTATAGAACATTAACTATTGCCCCCTCATGAGAAAAACAGGCCTGTGGCTTCTCCTTTTTGAAGGCTGCTTTGCAGGAAACCATCATGCCACCAGTCCTTAGTGTGCCCAGTATTCTTGCCAACACCACCTGGGAGCAGCTGGGATCTGAGGCATCCCTTGAAGCCTGACCTCCAGCAGGCTGCCTGAGGAAGGCTCACTACTTGCCCCTTTTCCTTCCCTCCCTGCATTTCTTCTGTATCCCTTTGAAAGAATCAAAGAATATCTCAAATTGGAAAAGACACACAAGCATCATAGATTCCAACTCCCTGCTTCTTGCAGGACTACATAAAATTAAAGTATATGGCTGAGTGCATTGTCCAGACATTGTCCAGAGACTGGCCACTCTCTTGAAGAACCTTTTTCTAAAGGTTCTTTAATCTGAACCTCTTCTGATGCAGGTTGAAATCTTTTTCACATGCAAAGAAAAAATGTGAAATTTCATAACAGCAGCTCAATGAAAATTGAGATTTATATTGAATATATACACAAAAATTGAAGCAATTGCTGAATTAAAAATAAAGCACTCTGGCCAGTAACTGCATATGCCCTGGATGATTTCTAAAATCCAAACTTAAGAAGGCATATTCTGACTTTGAAAAGGCATCATTTCCTCCATGTGCTTGTCCCCTGCAAGACAGCTCTAGAACATGCAAAGAAAACCAGATTAAAAACCAGGTACTGGACCTTAAAATTCCCTCCAAATTTAGATGATAGACAAACAAAAATAAAGAGAAAATAAGCTGCACGTATTTTGTCTATGCCACAAGTATTATACAGAGAAGTATCAGACTAGTTATAAAAGTACAAAGCATGTTTTTGTCTGTTAGTTAAAGACAGCAAAAGGTGCTTTCTACATCAGATCAATACAGTTTCAGATAACTAACATGAGCTGTACCTTGTAACCACTGTAAAAATAGTCTTCCCTCATGAGCTCAGACTGAGGGAAAGAAAAAGAAAAGAAAAATTGGATCAAGACTCAAATGTCAAAATCTTTTAGAGTTTGAAGCAGGCAGAAAGAAGAAAAAAGTATACTGAATGCAGAAATAAGGGGACAAGGTCTCAAGACCCCAACTCTAGAAGTACTGAAGTTATTAATTTTAAGGTTCAAAGAAGATTATGTATAACATGCTACTGAGGATATAAAACTTAAAGCAAGGAATCCATCTTGTATTCAGTGTAGACCTTTTTTACTAAGCTGTTTAATACCAACAATGCACAACTAGTCTCTCTGCCCTGAAATAACCATAAAGAAATTACACAGAATTCAATTACTGTCCTACTGCTGCTTGCATTTGTATTCCCTCCCTGGATTTATTCTGTATCTCTTTGATACAGAACCCCCATTCATGGGGGTTTTTACTTACTGACATATCAACTGACATCATAAGCCTTTGTATTTGAGGAAGGAGGTTGTGGGTTAAAAAATTACTATGCCTACCAGAAAGAATTGCCACTTGGTCCTAATAAGTGACAGAGAAATAGCTTCCTACTCTATTTTTATAGCACAGTTTTATGTGGCAATTCATAAGGTAGTTTTAAGACATATTTTACACCATAAAGTATTTCAAATATTAAGCAGCAATATAGTGTTATGTCTACATATAATATATAATAAGAGTATCATAGAGATATGAAAGATATTACTTAAAAATTGAAAATGTACCTAAAATTTTAAAGGCAATCTGAAGTACTCTGTAAAGTATTTCTCTCTTTCAAAGAGATCTTTGTTAACCAAGCACAAACTGGACTGAAAATGGCTGATGATACCAAGTATATTTAGTAGTTTTATGAGTTAATTATGTAATGAATGTATTAAAAAGTATTATTTTTCATTCTGGTTAATGCAAGGGCTCATCACAAGAGCATGTTTAGCACTGCTGAATGTCAAATATACATATGAAGATTAACACAGAAAATGATGCAACTAATTTACAAGTGAAACAGAAGTAAAAAATACAAGAGTTAACAATTAACAATTACTGCCTCTTGATCTGAATCAAAACAAACAAGTATGGAAGCTTTCTATTATTGGAAGATGACTTAAACAGAAGATTGAAGGAGAAATACAAATGAATTTCAGATAAATTCATGTGCTAATTTTTGAAAGGCTACTTTGGTAGGCCCATTAAAGTGCCTGCAAAAGAGTCTGAAGTTTTGACCAGACCTCAGAGCTTCACATTTTCCTAATACCACACATCAAGATAATTAATTAAGGAGAGTAATTTCTCATGATAGTTTAGCCAAAGTCACTAAGAGTATATCTGAGTATATATTATGTGAGGTCCTATTACAAAACCTGTTATAGCACAGATGGTTTGTAAAAAGACTTTTCCTTCGACTAGACAGATAGAGGCAACATCACATTGCACAGAAAATTATGAGAAGGGATGAGACTCAGATTCCAGCTGGACATTTCAACTGTTATGAGCAATGTGGCTCACTTTCTGACTGCCTCTTGGCTCATCTTGTGTGATTTGCCAGGAGGAGATGTAAAGCCATATGGCCATCCAGGCACTGCTCCATCATACCTTCTGCAGTGAGTACTGAAGCTGAAAGAGATCCTTTAACTCAGTTGCTAAGGTAAGCTAACCTGTATTAAAAAAGACCTGACTGAATTTGTACCACAAACAGACAAGCAGTATTTTCACCTCCTGATAAGTTGTTTACATCCCTATACTTGGAAGGAGTGTTTAACTGGCTGCAAATGTTTGTTAAGAAACATTATACTGTAAAATCTGTACACTCAGAATACATAATATTTTGCTGTAAAAGTTATCTAAATATTCTCTTAAGGACAAGCAACTCATTTAAAACAAGGGAAAACATCAGACAACCAAGTAATTTTCAACAGAAAATTCTATTTAGGGTGCAAAAACATCTGGAAAAATGTAAGTCAAGCAAATAATTTAGCTCAGAAATTATAGATACTGTGTTCATTTTTTTGGATTAGAAAAGGAAGAGGGAGTGAATTAACTGTCAATTAAAAGCCTTTGCAACAATGAGAAGAATTTGATTAATGATAAAATGCCGCAAAAGACTTTAAGCTATTATGTATTCAGTCTGAATTCCAATATCAAATACTCATTTTTGTATATCAATGCAAAAGTTGGACTACTAATTAATCTAGGTATGATCGAAATTAATTGCCTGCATTTCTCATTTGCACACATTAAAGTGGTTTTAAGAACCCAAATTTGTGGGGTTTTCAGTCTGTATTTCAGTTAAGGAATAGAAATTCAGAGAATGCTGAGAAATGGATAACTCATCTGAGTTTGTTTTTGCAACATGTCTTCTTAGCAAATGTAATAATCCTACTGCATCACAGTGGTTACAAGAGCAAATGCTTTAATATGAAAATCAGACTAGCAGAATGTTTACTATATATTAGATTCTGGAAATCTCACTGTCATTTGAGACTATATATAGGCAAACATCTTTGCAAGGAAAGGCTTTATTTCATGCATTCCTGACAATTCAGTTCTGATCCATGTTTGACCAGTTGAAGGGCAGAAGCAGCTAATAACAGATTGAAAAACACCATCCCTTCTCTCCCCAGCACCCTACTATTGGTGATACAAGAACAACCATGCAGGTAAGAGAGAGAGGAGTTGAGACCTTTTGTGTATGTGTATGATTACTCTAAAACTACCCTCTTCCTGCAAAACGTAGGGGAAAAGACCTTACATTTGAGGCTACTATGCATGCAAACCAGATCAAAAAAAACACAAAAATGTTTCTTGTCCATTGTTACTTATGCTTGTTATTACTTCCATTGCCTTAATGAATAATTATACATAAAAATCTTAAGTTAATGTCTAACAATAGATATCAAATATTTAGAGCAACCTGTGCACACATCTTATTACACGCTCCTTATTAGCATTATTAACACCACAGATAGTAATAATATATTATAATATATTAGCCAACACAGATCAAAGCAAGAACACTTGAAATGCTATATCCAGCTTCAGACCTTCATTGATATCTAAATGTTGCAAAGGGAACATCAAAGGCAACATTTAGGTAATGAGTTATTTCATACACCTCAGAAGTGAAGGGGTACCAGGATGTGTTACCTGGTAAGGTATTGGTAGATATAGGAATAGGCAATTGCCATATGTGGTATAAGTAAGAATGATGAAGACTATTCCCACTCCCATGAGGTTACATACCTGTGGTTTCTAAAGTCCAATTGTTTCAGCACAATACCACATGTACTCTTGATGAAACACAGCAAGGAAGCCAGCACATTTTAAAGAAAAATATCTTGAACACACACGACAAATTTTCTGCCAAATGGATGGAATGTGTCACCAAGTTTGACAAGTTATTTGAATAGCTATATCTTTTAGCACTGTTATCAGTCTTCAGCAGTGCTGTAATTGAAAATCATACATCTGCCTCCAGAAAGTAATTGCAAAAGTGTGATATAATTTTCATGGGTATTCAAATGTTTTTCTTGACTTGCATGACTCTAGAGATCTCAGTGAGTAGAGCAAAAGGTTCAGGAGCTCTCTAAAGCTATGTCTTGTACTGCTCTGGACCTCTATAAGAGTCATGATTCTGCCTGAGGGCTCAAATCTTAGTAGAAATGAAGTGCACTTTTTTGCACGTTTCAGATATGCCCAGGGATCTTTCTGAATGGAAAAGGCTCAAGCAGTACCAGAAATACCTTGTCAGAAGCTGTCGTGGTTTAACCTCAGCCAGCAGCCAAGGACCAAGCAGCAAGGGAAAAAAAGTAAGAAAAAAACCTTACCTCTCAAAAAAATATTATAAAATTGCTGAAGTAATGATCAAATCTGATTAATGATGAATTTATGGTAAGCACAAACATGGGTTTCAACTGTCAGATTAAATCTTTTAGTGCTTGCCAGCCTAATGTCCTCCCCACAAAACCAGACAGAGGTATATATGATATGTGCAGACACCATGGAGACAACAGACTTCTGGCTCAAGATGGGCAGCAAACATGCATTTCTAAAACTGGCAAAAAAAAAAGGAGTAGATATTTTTCCATATAGAATCATTGAATCAAGGTTGGAGGAGACCTCTCAGGTCCCCAAGTCCAACCATTAACCTGCCATGATTTAAACTGCCATTAGATTTAAACTATGCAAATATTGATTAAACAGAGAAAAGGTTGTGTGAAGGTGATTCAGTAGAATGCATAATGCAGAAAGTATTGCTAAGTAAGAGCTGGGATGGGAGAGATGTGATTAGTTTTCCTTTTCCAGGTTAGATACAAAATTGAATGAATGGTCATGATTATTCTATGGATATAACTCACGTCTGTGCTACATATGCTTAAATGGCATGTCTAAAAACTGAAGTCTTTGGAGTCCTTTTGGAGATCCAGACACAAACTTGGCAGTTTCCTGACCATATGTCATGAATAGACTGGAGTACAAACCAACATTTCTTGCTCAGCTAGTACAGATCCCAACAGAAAGCATTGCTACAGCTGTGACTTTCTCTCTGTACAGTTTTTAGTGCCAGTAGAAATACATTGCACTGCAATAATGGGTGCACCCTTGGTATTGTACTATCTGGAGTCATGACTTGAATTTACACCATTTAAATATGCAACCACTTTTTCTTCACTCCTCTTGCTGTGGATATAAATGTGTAGCCTTTTTTTTTAATTATTATTATTCAAAATCCTTGAAGATGTTAACAGGTAAGAACATTTCAAAGTTGTTAACTAGATTTTTTTTTCTCCAAGGCAAAACAATTTACTTCTTTTTTTTCATTTAAAACATTGCTCCTCATATTTTCATCCCTATCACTGGTAATCCATAAAAACAGCTGCTTCAGCACACAGTACTAGACAACAGATAGAGAGCATTTTTAAGAAAGACAGGGACTTTCCTGAGCATATTTACAACCAGTAGGAAAAAATATCTTCTTATGTCAGCAAACTTGATATAGAAAAGTCCCTTCCATTCTTTCAGCAGATGTCATACTTTTACCTAGGCAAAAAAATCCAACTTGTCTTTCTATGTTCTATCTTACACACAAAAAAAATTATTTAGAAGGGAGGGCAGGAATAACACATTTTTAATTTTAGGTGCCTATTAATTTCTTTGGTCTCTAATATTAGAATGCCCAGGTTTTAATGATTGTGTTGGTAGTTGTCTAGTTATTCTTACTAAGTAAGAAATCTTTAATAAGAGGTAAGAAAATCAGGTATATTTTAATATGCATTCAATACCTTATGAAGAATTTATAAAAACTAAAGAAGCAGATTTTATATTAATGTAAGAAATAATAAAGGCTATATAATGCTTATGAAATGAAGAGGAAGATAAAGAATAAGAAATAATATAAATACAATATTGCAATTTAACAAACTTCCACTCTCCAGACACTGCATCAAAATCTTAAAGGTGCTCACTCTAATGGTGGTAACATAAAAACACATGTTTTTTTCAGGCCTTTATGTTTTTAGAATATTAACCTCTAGCGTGATGCCTTTTAAGTAGGTCAGCCTCATACACTCACACTCATTTTCCATGCTGGATTCACTCAGCTGGAATAGTGTCAGTGATCAAAAATATCAGATCTGTTCAGCCAATGTGAATATCTGCCATGGGCAACTCACCTTTTAGCAATTACCAGCTGAAGCAGAAGGTTTTAACAATACAGTTACCAGATGAAAGAGAACTGCATTCCATAATTACACTGGGCAAGTACAATATGGCTAGAACAGGTATTAGCTTGATTTTCCTCATCTGTCTCTGCTAGCAAGTCTGGTTACCTTCCACACTCATTTGATGTGGTCGCTCAGGGAAAGCAGCGCAGATGGTGGGTCATGCTGTGCACACTTGCCAGAGATTTTTACAATTTAAATCCTGTCCTAGGTTACAATGTAGGGTATGTATTCTATTATCGTCTCCACAAGCTGTTAAAGCAGGTGAGGGCAGTGCTCCTTATCTCCTACCCATCCCTGATAACTCCCTCAGGGGCTGTCTCTGTTTAATGGGCTGTCAGGGACCCACTGCATGACCCACAGAATTACAGTGTCCCATTGGGAGATGCTTCACCCCAGGGGGGGAGCCAAACATTCCCACCTGGATATAATCTGGGGTTTGGACCAGCACAGATGCTCTTTGCCTGCTGGATTCCCAGAGGACAAGAGCTACCACTGGACCTTCAGGTGAAGACCAGATCTACAGATCACTGCTCCAACAGACCCATCACTCCAGGAGTTCTGCAGCACCATTTCATCAGACTACTACCAACACCCTGACTGACAGGAGGTCAGGTTGTTTTCTGACTCTGTCAGTGGTTTCCTTTTGTACTGTTGCATTTGTTGCTTTGTTTTTCCTATTAAATTGTATTTCTGACTTGAAGTGTCTCACTGGTTTGCTTTCAAACCAGCACAAAGCCACTGTATCCAGCCAGTATGAAAACATAGCATAGATTACAACTAGAGTTTAACTTTAAATCTTTGTAAGTATAACCTCAGCACATGAGAAAAAAAGTGGATAAAACACAACTTAATCCAGAAATAAAATGAAAAAAAAAAAGAAAATATATGGAGTATAAGGAGTGCCTCCTTGAATTTTATATGTTAATATCTTACACATGTACGTTTTTATATTTTTTGCCCCATTTCCAGTCAATATATATTGCTTTCTAATAGATCTGGAACATAACTTTGTAGTGATTTTTTTGGTCTATATTTGTAAAATGCAATTAATATCTTCAGTACTGTTTCAGTTCTGAAAATATAAAAATATTATTCCATATTTTCTAACACAGTAAGTATGATTTGTGCTAAAACCATAGGGGAAAATACATGACTAGTGGAATAAAGAAGTAGATGACTTTATTTCCATTTCATTTGGAACTTTGATCTGCTGTATTTTATACTTTGTGATACAACAAAGATAATTTTAATGAATGACTGGCAGTATGATCACTTTCCATTTAAATTTTGTATTACTAAGCATTTTGATTTTTGTTTTGTTCTGTTTTTTCACATTCTGTTACTCCAACAATTTTCAACATGTGTTGATCCAAATGCCTTGCCCTGATGAGGATCAACCAATTCCCACTGAACTAATGGAAGACTGACAGAATGTGTAAGAAAATGATGCTTATTTTCCCAGTTAACGTGGTTTGGGGTTTTTTTTTTTATTTGTTACAGCTGTCTCAAAAATAATCATTTTACATTAAGCTGTTTTAACTATTTTGAGGCATTTCTACTTTTTTTGCATTGACCTGATGCTGAATCATACTCTAATATCCATTATATGCAATGGTTTTTGTTTGAGTATAATGAAGACATTTTTTTCTGACTACACAGTAATATTTTATATTTGATGTTAATTAATGAAACCTATTCATAAAGCTAAACTGATAAACATAACAGTCAATAAAGAACACTCACCTACTGTCAGTTGTCCAGTTAACTGTCCCATGTGATTTCTTGCATTCACTGTTACATTTCTGTCAGACTGTAAGACCAGTGGGCTATCCTGGGAAACATGTATGAGACAATAAATGAGAGAACAAAAAATTGAGGTAGAATTAAGTTAGAACTTAATATAGACAGGAATGCTGAGGGGAGTTTTGTCAAATACAATAGTCTTTCTAATCATTTCATAAAGCCTTTTGCAAGTTAAATTGTTATGTAAAAGAATAACAAGAATGCTATGTAAAGCTTCAAATGTTTTTGCATACAACCCCTCCTTTAGAAATCAGTGTTGAACTTAATTTATATAATTCAGATTTTATTTCCTGTCAATATTATGAAGTTCAAAATTCAAAAAGCCTTAACACAAATGTGTTTCATTAGCCTTTTCCATATATTGCTAATTTACATGTTTCTAACTACCTAACCAACACTATACTGCATTAACCTATTAGTCTGCACACTCTATAATATTAGTATTGCATTTAATAAAACCTTACAAACACAGCAAAGGATTCCTCTGAAAATAAAAAGAATTGTTACTTTCAAAAAGCAAAGAAAAAGAGACTTGGAAGGTTCTGGAAGGTCAGACAAGTCTGACCCACTTCCAATACTACCTGACAGGTATTATTAGGGATCAAGCATGACTACATTGCTCTCAGCATCCAACTAGGTTTAAGTTTTTGAAGAATGTTTACATATATATGTGTAAGTCTATCCTATGTCTAAAGCCAGCATAAAGAATCTCATAAAGAATTGAATTTTGCTTTTTGAAGAGTGAAGAGCCAGATGCACTCCTCCAGGGGAAGCACAGATGCACAGGAAAGGGGAAGAGTTTCAACAGAGAGCCAGGAGAAACAGCCTAAAAAAAAGAAAGAACTTACCCATCATGTTCTTATTGACCAGGGTGAGAGCATGAGAGGAGGAAAAGATAGGATTGTGACTGCTGCTGCACAGAAGGACTTTTCTCCCTGGAATCACCTGATACTACCCTGTTCTTTCCCTGAAGCTTGCAGTGAGATCATGGGTACATAATGCTTCTGGCAGTTTGCTAGCACTTACTATGCTAAGTATGTTTATCCAACAGCAGTAAGATATCTGACAGAAAAAGCTTGGGAAGTGTCTTCCGTAGGAATGACTAAGGGGTAGGAAAATATTTGGCATGTACTTATTTTATTCTTAGATTCTTCCCTGACCATCAACTATAGGTCAGTCCTGGACTGAGCATATTAGGTTAGCTAGACCCTTTGTTTGTGTCACTTGATATACTGGGGTTTTTGCTGTTCTTGAATGGTTTTTAGATGAGAAGGAAAGGAAATAAGGGGTCATAGGTAAAGATTTATTTTTATCTAAATGATGCATTATGTTCCCATTAAAAATTTCTATACCTTAAAGTGCTTTTCTTTCAATCCAGGGCTTTCCTCTACAAGAAACACTCTTCCCAGTTGTTTTCACTATGATTATTAACTTTAAATGATAATTGATTCCCTGGGAAGTTGAAATTATTCTGAGCTAATTTCTAAGAGTTCAGGTGTGTTTCCATCTCTCACTGGACCATGTCTAGCATCCTGCCAATTAGCTCTACATCACAGAGTCTGGCAGAAGAAAGTGACTGTTTGGCTTGTCCATCTTTCTAGTCAAAAAGTTGTAATTATCAGTGAGACACTGTGTTAAATGTGACTGGTTTAAGCTAAATACGTGATGCAACAAAGGGAGCTTTGGCAACAAAAGCAGCTGCCAAGAAACTATTTATCAATACTTGATTCCCACTTGCCTTATGGTCCTTTGAAAATCATAGGTCCAGGCAACTGCTGCTCTGGGAGATGCAATTGTCCTAACAGGCATCTGAATGGGCAAAGTACATTTTTAAAGAACCCTGTTCACTTTCGCTTAGTCACTATTTGGTGAAGAGTCTTCTCAGTCAGAATAACCTCATCCTTAGCAAGAGAGGATACTGCCATGCCTATTTTTGCCAGCATGGCTAAAGGTTTGTGAACTTACTCTTCCAAGGACTGTTTACAGTCTCTCTCCACAGAATCATCTTAGGAAAATACTTAACACAATTCTCAGGCTAAAATCTGCCTCTCAGGCTCCAATTGTAAAAAAAAAAATAGCTTGGATATGAAATTCTCAAGTACAGCATAATGAAAAATTAGGTGAGCCAAGCTTTCTTTCTTCTTCTTTCCTTGTCTTACATAAAGGATAAAAAGAGAGATGAAGAAGTTAAGAACTTATTCCTATATTTCTGAGTTCCTGGATGTAAAATACAGAGCTGCAAGCTTAAGTTCTGGACCAAAATAAACACAGTGGCAAATCTCCTATTAATTTAGGCAGATCAGCATTTTATCTACACTTTTTACCTGCACTTTATTTTACATGGGAAGTGCCTAAAGAGAGAGTTTCAAGATATTCAGTGGTAGTCTACTCAGAGGAGCTAGACACTCAGAAGAAACTTAGCTGAAATCAGTGGAATTATAGACCTGTAAGATGAGCATAAAGTGTGATGTCAGTCATATGAATACAAATACATCTAAAGCATAAAACATGTTGGATAATTTTCTCTCTGGATCACCAGATCTGTAGCTCTTTTGATGTGAACTTCAGCTTGCGATCTAAGAGACCTGATAATCCACACAGTAATTCACATTAGATGTTAGAAGAGAGATAGAAGTATATGTAAATGTACAGATGTAAATGTGGACTTCAGAAAAGAGGTAGAAAATGATGCCATTTCAATTATACTGTAGATAACAAAAAGTCATATAGTGAGAACATTCTTACAGTTACATAGAGCTTTTAATAATATCAATATGTTAATAACTAAAATATTGTAAAGGGATGTTCTTGGGCCATGCCCAACCTCCTTGGGGGGACCCATTTCAGTCCAGCACCATTTGAACCCCTTCTGAATGGGTTTCCCTACTTGGCTCCTTCCATCTCTTAAGGGAGCATTCAGCCCTCACTGCCCTGACAGATATGAGGACCTCAAGAACTAGCTGATGCTCATGATACTGTATGAGATGACTCCTATTTATAATGTTACAACTTAAAGATTTTCAGCAGTGTATTAATGGTAAACCAAATCTTTTCGGATTCAAAAGCTGAAGAATATTAAACAAATTCTAAAGAAAGTTTATGGTAAAAAAATAGATCATCAGAAATACATAAATTGTAGCAGAAATCTGGAATGAGGCACATAGTACAAAGTAGCAAAGAAATATTTGCCATTAACAAAAATATTTAAAGGTCTATTTCATGCACATTAAAATTTATCTGTTGAAAATGTAAGATAAAATTAAGGCAAGATGAATCGTTAATTCTAAACATGTTTAGTTAGAAGGTTTATTTTAGGTTAGCATTAAACATACTATTTTATAGAAAGTCAAGGTGGCAGCATCCCTTATGATTAAATGCTGCCACTAGTGTTAGCAGCAGCTCCGACAGCAAGAGTCAGAAATAGTTACCTGTTTTTTTTTGTTTCTTCAAGTAGCTATCTTAGTTTCTACAATGTTTATATTTCCTGATAAGTCTTCCTTCCAGCAGAATCACTTACAGCTGAATCCTAATTACCTTGACAAAACTTTCTGCATTGCTAGTTCCCTCTACTGTTTCGGCACTAAATAACCAGAAGCACACACCTCTCGAACTCTGAAACACCCTGCTGAAAAGAAGGAATATTATTTTTTTCACTTCACTGAGCCTTCCCTTGCACACACACATTGTTTATTACATCAGTTTTTAGGTGCTTCCAAGCATTTTCTTGAGATAAGTACTATGAATTCCATGGACATTTAGCATGAAGTATAATGAGGCTTTGATCAAGGCATCAAAAGGAATGAAAGTAAGAATGGCAATTACAGAAATTACAGATAATCCACTATATTTAAATTAAAGTGTGCATGTTTAATCACCATAGATTATGAAGAATCAACAGAAAAAACTACATTACCTTGAACACAACAGATAGAAGAGAGTATTTTAAGATTAAAAAAACAAAATATCCCCTATACTTCATACATTCACCTTTAATTTTGACCTATCAATAGCTACAAAGTGATTGTGAAAAATACTACCCTAGGTTTTGCTGTTCAACATTCTTTAACCTTGCAAAACATTTAATAAGCAGCTTTGCCATTACTATGACACAAACAGAGCCAATATGTGAGCTTAGCATCTGTTTCATGGCGCTTCTAAAATTTGTTATCTCCGGAAAGAAGATATTCATTCCCATCTTTATTGTAGAACATGACTTGGTGTTCAAGAAATTGCTTTTCTGTTAGCAAATTTGCTTTGAGACTTGCCAGTCATGGAGTAAAACAAGTCACCAGACCTATGAAGGTCAATATTGAGAAAATAAAATTATATAGAAAGGATAATGGTTCAGGGAAAGACATGGCACATGCCCCTTCAGGGAAACTGTTGTTGAGAAAATTGTCAGCTTTTATTAAGAAAGATCTTTTCCAAAGGATATCATTAACAATTTGCCTTTCTTTTCAACTCTCTAGCTATTCAGAATTTATTCTGTTTCAGTAACTGGATAATTTTTCCACACCAAACACATTTTCATAGCAGATTTTAAGATATTGAAGAAAAGTTGCCTTCAGTTACAGGCTACAACAAATAAAGCTCCATGACTTTGCAGTTTTTCACAGAATACATTTAGACTGAAACAACTGGCACAACAGTAATTTTAATATTTTATGTTGTGATTCTGGCAACTAGTCAAGCTCTTCTAAATGTAAATGGATGATCAAGTAGTTCCAGTAATTCTGTATCAGAATAATATAGTAATTGCCAGTACAAACCATTATACTTTAGTTTCCATTGTAATCCTACTCATATTCTTCTATAGCCTTATTATAACCTCTGTATAATATTTCCAGTGCACCTTACTTATTTTCAGTGAAACTTTAGATTCTAATTTTCCCTCCTCCCCCGATAGTATCCCAAAAGGCAGTGAAAAACAAGAGTTCTTGCCTGTATTTTGAGCCCTGACTTTTGAACTAAGGTAATTAGCAAAATTTAGACTTGGTTCATCCTTCTCACAGAATGGTTCCATTAAAGCATAAAGCTTTTGTTTTAGAACTGTCAAAGTGTTTAAATATAAGAAAATTACTTCAAAGTTGTCCAAATGTACTCCAAAAGCTGTAAATGCAATATTTTTATAACAAAGTAAAAAATAGTGAACTTTTTAAGGAAGTACTTCTGGACCCTAGGAAGCCTAACAATTTCTTTGTTCCTTGAAACTTGTCAGCCTTTCCAGGATTCTAGTGCTTTATGCTGATCTAAAACCACTGTGCTTAAACTCAGTATTACAACTGAAATAATATTAAGTAAATTTGTCATAAAAACTTAGCTCATATTGAAATAAGCAAAGATATTGCTCATTCTACCAATTCACATTTTAATAAATATTAAAATTTATAAAATTCCTACTCTTAGTATTGTAATTAAATCAATGTATCTTGGTATCTGATTTTAAAAGGCAATGGAAATAATTTGCTGGTTTGTCATATATCCAGGTTTAATTTTGATAAGGTGCTTTTAACACTAAAACAAAGAATTCTATCAGCTGATCTACATTCTCAGAGCTAATTACACTAAGCCTCCTCAGACAAAATCTTGCCCTGAGTAACAGACTTTAACAGAATATTTGGTGTAGTGAAGTGGAGTGGCTGAACAAAGATGCTTTAACAAAGATTATTGATGGAAATGACAAGTCTCAAGAATTTTAAGGGCAAAATATGCTTGCAGGAAGGTGCTATAGAGACAGTAATAGAGATTGAAAAAGTCCTCAGAAGCTTAAAGATAATTAAAAACATATACTGAACATCTCCTGGCACTGCTTTCAACAAAGTAAGACTGAATTTTCAGATTCTCCAAGACCAAATACAACAATGAAAGCAATAGTGGTTCACCTTCTCTCAGGATTCAGATTTGCATTATCTTTTCCTTCTCAGCAAAGGAAAAGCATTGATTCTACCTCTATCTAGCTTTCATCCCATTACTCAAATGGTCAGGCTTACCAAAGAAAGTAAACAAGCAATAGCAAAATGAGTTTAAATTATTTAGATAATTTCATTGTTTTCTAAAACACAGGTTGACTAAAACCATTGAACTGACAGAAGTCAGAGGGAAGGTCTGAAGTAGAGGATAGGGCTGACCAACTAGGAATAGCAAAGAGCAGAGATTTCTTAAACTAGGTTTGAGCATAGAGAAATATTTCTCTGTCAGACTATCTAAGATGTAACCATGTTGTAAGTCTTCCAATATTTGCATCATTTCTATCCAAATGATTTATGTAAAAGTGGGACAACCTAGATCAGAATGTCTGTTTGTTCACAATGTGACCATGCATTCATTTGTCACATTCATTAAGTATTTAAACCAGCTTCAGACAGGAAGTATTTAAAGTAGCAGAGACTAACCAGAACTGATTTAAAGGGTTCCAATTTCCCTTCAGATAACAATGTGCAACTTGCACCAGGAGACCTTTGAATAAAATAATGTATAATCATGTCTGTATCTTGAAAATCATTTTGGTTCCTCTACTAGCCTGTCAGTAAATGTACTCCAATATCACCTTGATACCTTGAAAGAACTATTTTCTCTTCATTTCTTTTGTTCAATAACTTCAGTAACTGTGCCAGCAATTATGAAATGCTTTCGTCTTCCTATACTAAAAAAAAAATACTCAAAAAATCAAGCAGAACTATGGATCAGATGTGAGAAAACCACACCAGAATTAGTTTTACTTCATCTTGCCAATATTAGCTAGCAGATTATTTTTCAACCAATGAAATTACAAAACCCATGATGAAACACAGTTGCATTTCTCAATTTCCTTAGCTTGAATTTCATCAAATTTGTTTCCTGTAGAGTCATCAGCAAATAGACCTATGTCAGCTAAAGGCTCTGAATGTTATTCATGTATCTATCAGTTTCTTTTTTGAGAGTCTACCATAACACAGTATTTAAAGTGTGTTCTTCCTAGGTCAGCACTTCTGAAGTGTCAAAGATCCTGAGGGAAAAGGAAGAATTCTAGCTGGGAACAATTATACCCTGCATCGGTGTCTGTGTAATTTTTTATAGTGGGAAAAGCTCAGGCAAAATTTTTATAAGAAAATGCAAAAGGCAAGAAAAAATGTAACCATTACCTGCATTATCACCCATATTTTCATGTCTCATAAATTATACAAAAGGAATTAGAGCCATATAAGTAAAAACACTAGTCAAAATTTATATAGAGGGAGATGGAGATTGTCAAAATCTATGATATTCCCACTGTGTCACATGGACAGAGTTCCATAGCGATTTCATTTTGACACTAAATCAGGAAGGAGACATTCAATTTCATTATCTTTATCTGGATATATTTTTTATATGCTAAATTGATAAAAAATAATGAGTATCTCTTTCAAAATCAGGAAGGCTGTTACAGTTTTTAAGCTTGCCATCTCTCAGCATACCTTTGGGAGTATGAACCCTATTTATGTCATGTGTACACAGTAAGACAGATGCTCTACCTGGCAGACTATGTAGTCCTGGTTCCCATTCCAAGGAATCATTAAAACAGTCACTTCTTCCCTAGCTCAGGCATCTGGATTTCCAACTACTGAAGAGAGAGCAAGGAAGAACAGATGCAGTTCATCTGACTTTCATGAAGTGTGAAGTCAAGAATAGAGAAGACAAAACTCAAGGCCTCTGAGTCCCACAATACAGTTCTCCAGCTTCTTCTCCTGACAAGCTGAGCTGCAAGGTTGCACTGCATGTTTCAAGGACAGGTTCCCATTTTTATTCCAGATTCCCATGGAATTTCTACCCAGTTCGACTCTAAAGGAGGTACATGATTTATACAACTTGGCACCTTTTTCACAGGGGTTCTAAAAATGCTAAATATGTCAAATTGTCAGTCCATTTTTACACTCTTAATTATTTTTTAATGTGATTAAGCTACCAATTCCTATGAAGTGAACAGAGATCTTGCCAAAGTATTTCAATGTCAGGGTGAAGTACTTCTTGGAAGTCCTCCTTTTCTTAGCCAAAAATGATTTGTTGTTGAAGATGATTTTCTTAGTTCATTCAGCATTTAAAATATTGTTCAATACTGGCAGTATCAATGCTTTAAAAATGTTATTATAAAGTAGAGGTAAAGAAGAAAAAACAAATTCATGCTACAGATGAAGTTCACTGCAAAAGGGACAGAAAATAGTACTGAATCTCAAATTCTATCCACAACACAAGTATATTTCCCAGGTTGTAACTTTTTTCTTTGGTTTTTTTTTTTGCTTTTTACACAGAAGATTGAAGCTTTTTGCTTCCCATGCTTTACAATTTTCAGACATCATTTTCATAATTTTTCACTCTCTGTGGTGCAACACTCAAAGGAATCCACTCCCACTGTTGGCAGGACCTACCACAGATTGCATTGGATATTAACGCAAGAGGCTTAATCTGAGAGGATTTGAAAAGAGATTTCTACAGGAGAACAGGACTGATATTTAACCTGTGTATGCAATTTGCCTTCTTCAGCACAAATCTTCATCAACTGTTTCAGCCCTGGCTTTGACAGTGTAAGAAGATGCAATAAATGGCATGGTCTCCTTTAAAGGTTGAAATGTTCCCTGTCTTTTATTGTCTCGTATCTTCTTTTCCCTATTGTATTGTATAGTATGTCTACCAGTATTCTTTAATTAATATGGATTTATTTGGAGTCATTAATTTCTACCATATTACCAATGGTTTGCAATATCTGGAGGCTCTCCTAAGGCCCTAACTCAGAGGACTGATTGAATTAGGGGTAAATTTTCTTCAAGTGTTGTAGGAGAATGAAAACACAATGGAAACAGGTGGGGAAGTAATTGAGACCAGCACTGAGGAGAAAGACTTGGGAGTAACAGTGGACAAGAAACACACCATGAGCTGCAGTGTGCACGAGCAGACCAGAAAGCCAGTCAAATCCTGGGCTGCATCAAAAGGAGTGTGGCCAGCAGGTCAAAAGAGGTGATTCCACTGCTCTACTCTCAAGACACCTACCTGGAATACTGCATGCAGTTCTGGTGCCCTCAACATAAGAAGGACATTAAACTGTTGGAGCAAGTCCATAGGAGGGACATGAAATTGGTTAAGAGGACTGGAGCACCTCCCCTATGAAGACAGGCTGAGGAAGTTGGGGCTGTTCAGTGTGGAGAAGAGAAGACTGTGTGGAGACCTCAGAGCAACTTTTCAATATCTGAAGGGCCTAAAAGAGAGCTGGAGAGGGACTCTTTATTAGGAGCTGCTATGATAGGACAAGGGGTAATGGATTCAGATTGAAGGAGGGGAAGTTTAGGTTAGATATTAGAAAAAGGTTTTTGACTGTAAGGGTGGTGAGACACTGGAACAGGTTGCCCAGGGACTTGGTGACTGCACCAACCCTGGCAGTGTTCAAGGCCAGTCTGGATGAGGCCTTGAGCAACCTGATCTAGAGAGGAGGTGTCCCTGCCCATGGCAGGGGGTTGTGACTAGATGATTAGGTCCATTCCAACCCCTAAAATTCTATGATTCTATGACTCATTCAGTTCCTTGACATAGATTAAATCTCAATACATTTTATTATCTGTAAAAATGGAAGAAAAATCACTGGCTTTGCTGCTGTTAGGGATAAAGGTACACACATCAGTCAGTCTGCAGCCAACTTTCTGATGTAGATGTTGTACTAACCAAAGGTTCTTTTGTACTCAAGTATTACACAGCAATTCTGATAGGTGTAATTAGCTAATAACAGTTGTAGAAAGACTGATGGTAAAGATGACATACGTTTCTTTATGCTGCTTCAGACACAGAGGTCTTGTGTGTACACAAAGTATTCACTGTGCAAGTTATTTCTGATGCTCCCTGCCAATACAAAATAGAATTTCAGTGTCTGTATGTAGCAATGATATATTTGTACTATCTGTACTTTGCTGCTAGTTAAAATGAGGAAATATTTCTGATATAAAACTGTAATTACAAGATAGATGGTAAAACGTGAATCTTTCAGACTTTTGGAAACAAAGTAAAGCAGAACAGAAAAAAAAGCAGTATATTTATAAGCAAATATTTTTCCATTTTTTAACTGTACTGTCAAAGAACCAAAGCCTACTGCTCTTACACTGCTGGTAATAAACTTGTCTAGTTGAACTGGATGCTGGATCTATGTGACCCTTCAGTATATCTGTAATGTCTGATTTTTGGAAAAGGCTGAAATCTACAACACAAATGTGTGTTCTATACCATTTATTGCCTGAAAACCTTAAATTGCTTTAAATTGCACCATTCACTAATTCAGACAAGTGGCAGTCTCATTTTTAGTTCATTAATGAGATTCAAAAAACTGCTTTGTTTTAAAGAATAATAAATAAAAATCAGCAGGGAATACTGGTGTGTCATTAGGAAGCAATCTGTGAAACAGTGATTTGGGGATAGAAACCTAGATTAATAATCATTTTAAACAATAAAAGAGTTAAAGTTGCAACCAAATATTAACTCAAGGAATGTTCAACACTTTAGCAAATTAGCAAATTGCCATATATTAGCTCATTTAGAACTTTCAGGCAACAATAGGGAGAGAATGCAAAATTGAGTCTAAAACCCTGGAGTCTTGCATTTGAGAAAAATGACAGGATAAGGCTATAGACAGAGATACATGGATTTAAGGGAATCAAGATAAATCCCAGAACTGCTGGCAACTTCTCCCATCGCCTCCTTTGGCCAGATCTATGCTGCCTTTAAGAGTCATTCCAACAGGGATACATAAAAACGTCCATCTATTCTGTCAGTGTTTCAGGCTCTTAGAATTCCCATAGGCAGCACAGTGCATAGGAGCCCTTTGGAGACCTCTGAGACAAGTTCTTCCATTTGTTCAGCTGCATATAAAATATGATGATCAAATCTAAAGACTCTACCTCTCTCCTGGAATACTGAAAACTTTTATAATTCTTTTCATTTTGCTAAGAGTCAGGGCTTGCAGAAATATCTCTGAATTATTAAAAACCTGTCACTAAGAGTGAGATAACAAAGAATTGTATTTCAGACCAGTGTCCCTGAGCTGCCACAGCTCCAGCTGCTCTGTATGCCTACTTGTACACAGATTTCAAAAGGTTAAGACAAAATCGCAGGGCCTAATGACAATACATATTTGTTCTAATTGCTAGAATTTAGTAGAAAATTACTTTGGCCAATACATCACTTTCAGGCATTATTTCTCAAGATAAAGCCAGGCTTTGCCACATGGCCAGCTGTCAAGAGTTGTTTGTTCTTTAAAGTTACAAACTTTGGATGTGTAAAATCCCAAATGTCCTCATCAGTGTAAGAGTCATTTAGAAGAATAAGAGGAGTTGATCTGTCCTACATAGGAAACACAAAAAATAATACTGAATGCTTCAATTCCTACAATTTGTATCAAGTTTTGCTTTCAAGAACTTGTAGAAGTCTATACCTACAGAAATGAAACAATACATACATTCCACATCTGTAATATAGGACTAATTTAGGACTGAAAACTGATATTTCTACATCATAAATTATTATCAGAAACAACAGAATATGTGGTAATTCAATTTCTTTATCAGTTAAAGAAGAGATGCAATTTTCTCTATGGCTATTATGTTCAGAAATGTATTTTAAATGTTGTTTTCTGATCCTTCTGCCTCACTTCTCTTCCCTTAAAAAAAGACCATAAACCCACTAAAGTAAATAAACTATTACTTTCAGTGCCCTAATGGATATATTAAATCCACACCGGCTTTCCGTTCACTTAATTTTCAAATCACTGAATTTACAAGTTGCAGCAGGATGTTCTGCCTTGGAATGAGGTAAAACAACTTGAACAATGCTCCATTTGCAAAGCTATCAGTGGTAAATGGAGAAGGGAGCATCATGCTGCTTTTGGTGTTGAATAATGCTGAAACCAGTCTGACTCATCAATTCTCAACGATAAACATCCTGATAGTGAGATGAAGATTCGGTAAACCTCATAAAGGAACAAACAAATGATAATACTGATAACTTATCTAAAGCTGCTGAGCTGACACAGCTGCCCTGGAGACATCTGACTGACAGTCAATCACTTTATACAATAAAAGACCAGTCCCAAATTTTAAGGGTAGGGTTTTCTAACACATCTCTTCTTGGAGGGTATGTGTGAGGATTCCTGCCTTGAGTTGGAATGCCCCTCAAGGTTACTCCTCAAGGCTGAGAGAGATTTGCCCACAGCCATTGGTGTGGATGAGTAACACCAACCTCTACTTAATAATTGCTTTTGCTAGCTTTAATACAATTGTTTTAATGTTGCTTCAAATCGCTTTATAGTGTACTGTATTATAATAGTTGTTATAGCTCCTATACTGTGTAGTAAATAACTCTGATTAAAACCTTTTTGTCTAATCATTCTCATAATAAACCATATATATTTATATAAATATATCTGGTTTGTCATCCTTAATCCCTGTGGGACAAAGTTGTACAAAGGCTAAACTACGCCTGTATAATCCTTTAGACATAAACTGTCAACAAAGTCTGGGACTAAAATTGGTTCCAGCAGCACTTAGGCTCCTCTCTGAGAAGGAGTTTAGAAAGCAAGGGAGCCTTTCTGCACCTCAGGACTGAACAGGAGCTTCTCTAGCAAACTTTGTCTGAGGTTCCCGTTCTGCCTTTGACACAAGTCATAATTGCCTAATAAGACAAAATCATTTCAAGGGGGTTAATACTCATGTATCTTGGATGGACCATACCTCTTTGGGTTGTGCAATAAATATATAAATTGAAATGCTATGAATTCCTAATTTGTAGTCCTTTCTTTTCTTCTTTTAAATAAGATGTGAGACTGTTCCAGAGAAACCAGAAAAGCCTTGAAAATCTAAAAAAAATTCCAATTTTCTTAAAATTTCAGTACCTGAAAAATTTTGTTCATTTTTCATCTGGGTTGTTCCTTTTTAAGAAGTATTCTTGGTCTTGTGCATGGTGCTCAAATCTTTAACTGATAACTACCTAAATGTAGTTTTATCATTTGCTCCTAATTTATTACTTGTAAGATCTCCTATGAGTCTCAGACATTCCCAGAATACTTCTGGAATTTATGATATTATGGCTGAACTGAATTTGCTCTACAGGGTCTTAAAGCTGAAACCACAAGAACAGATTGCAGCGTCTCTTCCTTTTATCCTCAAGGAACATATTTCATTAATTTAAAATTGGTTTACTCTCATCTTCTGAGCACAATAAATGGTATTGTAGTAAACCTATGAAGTTCTGTACAATCTAGAAAAAGAAATTAAATATTACATAGTGAAGTCTCTCTTCCTGTATGTCACAACAACAGCACATATCACCAAGGATATCCAAGAACAACACTGCATGTGTGAGCCAACAGTTACTAAGCAGGGATAAGTAATTTCTCTCAACAGCCTGAGTCCAATGTTATTTATGAAATTACTGTCTCACTGCTTTGACAAGAGACAAAAAGGTTAAATTATAGATTTTCAGATCAGAACAATGAATCAATTAATCTGGCTTTCAATACAATGTAGATCACAGAGCCTTAAGCCTGTAAGTTCTACAATTTCTCTCTCACATCCCTTAGGCAAAACGTGCTCTTTCTCAACAAACCATAAGTATCAATTTATTAATGCAGGCCAAGATTTCTAAAATAATTCATTTAAAGTACAGGGAAAACAAAATATAGGCAGAGTTGAAATCCAGAAGAGTTTTTTATGAAGAACAAACTTCGTTACATGAGTTGCCACATGTAACATTCTGTCCCGGTCTGATAAGACACGGGACAGTTCAACGGACTCCCCCAATGTGAATTAAAACACAAATGAGGTCAAAACCATTAATGAGTGAGACTTAATTATTGGTCAAACAAGGTGAAGAGGAGGTGCAATAGGAAAGGGGGAAGTGAGCAATATTTGAGATGCCAAAGCAGGGACAGTCACCATTATAGACCCAGCAGCATTCTGATGATCTGTAGTCATGCTGACAGTAGGGATAGTCACTACCATAGATCCAGCAGAGTTCTGACGAGCTGTAGTCATCATTTTGTTGGTGGTGGGTAGAGACACACACGATCCGGATGTTAGTCCTTTTTTATGGCACTCTGCCAGGGCATTGATTGGTCAGCTCCCCTTGAGTTGATGGCAGGCACCTCACAAGTGTCCTGAGAATGTTGTGTTTGGGTGCAGCCACAGATTTATGGTAGACAGTGAAGCCTCCTTATCTTGGCATCTGGAGAGGATCTTGGTTGAAGGCATCCTATGGCTCAGCAAGATTTGAGGTAAACAACCAGGCCTTTGCCACACAACAAGCTGCCAAAGCCAGGCAATGTCAAAACAAACATTTCTTGAAGATCCCTTACACATTCTTGTAGGTCTTCAAGGATTTGAAAATTGGTAAGAACTTGAATAGGCTATTAGGCGAGAGAATCTATGTCTGTTGAGTACCTCTACCATAAGCATGTTGATGGCAAAATTCTCAAACGAGTAAAGCTTTCTCTTACATTTAAGAAGATCTCTGTATTCAGAGAAAATGCACCAGATCTTCAGTTTTACAGTTCAAATTAATTTTTGATGCAACTTCAAGTTGCAATATAGCAATTGCAGAGAAGAAAAACAATCTATATCCTTCCTTGGCGTTTCAAGGAGCATACTTGCAGGGAATATACTTACAAAGAGCTTTAAAATACGTGCAGCAGATGATATTGCCTTAACTTAGGCTTTACTGTATGTATTAACATTTAAAGAGCTATCAAGAACGAAGTATTACTATTATTCTTATTTGATGAGGACAGGACATAGACTGGCTTTTACTAGTCTCTTGAATTGCACAAAATCCCTCAATCTGTTAGATGATTCTTTTATATCACAGATCTGCCAACCTTTATGAGAAGCCTGAATATCCTTACAGAAAAACACATGGACAGATGGCCTTCTTCCCTGCTGATGTTACATTAGAAATGTGCTTGGAGGGAAATTCTGTCAGCTTCTCTTGAGTCATATTTTTTCCTTATTTATTTAGAAATATTGTCCTATGTGGTAAAGTTCATTAATACATTTTATATTAGTGTTCAATGTAATTCAATGGACACAGAATGTTATACATTTCTCTTTTTCTTTCTGCAGGGAAAAAATATCAGCTAGTCCCAACCCCCCCTGCCATGGGCAGGGACACCTCCTCACTAGATCAGGTTGCTCAAGGTCTCATCCAGCTTGGACTAGAACACCACCAGGGTCAGGGCAGCCACCACGTCCTTGGGCAACCTGTTTCAATGTCTCAACATCTTATAGTAAAAAACTTCAATCTAATATCTGACCTAAAAGTTCCCTCCTTCAATTTGAACCCATTACTCCTTGTTGTATCATGGCAGTTGCTAACAAAGAGTCCCTCTCCAGCTCACTTGTTGGCCCTTCAGATATTGAAAAGTTGTTATGAGGTCTCCACTCAGTCTTCTCTTGTCCAAGATGAACAGCCCCAACTTCCTCAGCCTGTCTTCATAGAGGAGATGCTCCAGTCCTCTTGTCAACTTCGTGGCCTCCTCTGGACTTGCTCCAACAGTTCCATGTCCTTCTTATGTTGAGGACACCAGAACTGCATGCAATATTCCAGGTGGAGTCTCACGAGAGCAGAGGGGGAGAACCACCTCTTTTGACCTGCTGCCCACACCCTTTGGATGCAGCCCAGGATTCCATTGGCTTCCTGGGCTGAGCTCTCACTGCAGCTAATGGTGAGCTTCTTATCCACTGTCACTCCCAAGTCTTTCTCCTCACTGCTGGTTTCAATTACTTCCCCACCCAACCCGTAGGTGTGCTTGGGATTGCCATGGTACAGATGTAGGACCTTGCGCTTCAGATACTTTAGATAGTATTGAAAAACTGCACTCTCAATATAGTTTTAGCAACTACAGGTTAACAAAGGAGATTGGGAGTAGTCAGCATGGAGTTATGAAGAAGTAATGTCTGATCAAACTGTCAGCCCTCTACAATGAAATTACCAATTTGACAGATGAGGAGAGAGCAGTGGATGTTGTTTATCCTAAGTTTTTGACCCTGTCTCCCATGACATCCTCATAGAAAAAATGATGGCCTACATAAAATACCAATTAAGCGAACTAAAAACTGGCTAAACAGCTATGATCAAAATGTTGTGATCAGTGCAACAAATCCCAGCTGGAAGCCCAACTCCCACAGAGCACGTACTCAGAAACTTTTCATATGACACAACACGGGGAGGAATGGTTGATACACCTAATGGTTCTGCTGCCATTCAGAGGGACCTCAACAGGTGAACACCATCAGTCTCCTGAGCTGCATTAGGAAGTGCATCACCAGCAGGTCTAACTAGCCTCGCAAGAAAAAACACACATTCCCCCTTGTCCTACCATTACAGGCCCTACTAAATTGTCCCCATCTTTCTTATAGCCCCCTTTAATATTGAAAAGATGCCATAAGGTCTCCCTTTCCCTTCTGCAATTTGTGACAATTGCTTCTTGTCCTTTTGTTCTGCACCTTGAGAAGAACCTGGCTGTGTCTCCTCTGCCATACCCCATCAGGCACTGGGAGACAGAAATTAGCCCCTTCCTTAAAACTTTTCTTCTCCAGGCTGAACAAACCCAGATCTCTCAGCCTGAAATATCAATTAGTATGCCTATTAACTGCAATGCTGATATTGATTCAACAATAGCAAAGGCTGAAAAGTCTCTCTGACACTCATGGCCACAGGCTATCATCAACCATAAACTTGGTTTCCATAGTAGCTGCATAACTTAAAGGCTGTTAGTACAAACATCTATAGTGAACTTTTGCTTCAAGTTTTGTTCTCTGACAAAACAAAAAAAAAAAAAAAAAGAAAAGAAAATTAATTCAGATTATAAAATAAAATGAAGGTTCCAACAATTTGTATTTCTGCTTCTATTACTTTGCCTGGCAACATTGATGTATAAATACCTTTCCAAAAATATGATTTGAGGAAAGAAAAGTTTAACAAAACAAAAAAACAGACCAATGGAAAAAAAACATTATTACATTAGTAGGAACTAGCAAACCCAGAAATCTCAACTACTATTTTCTTTTCAGCTCAGAATAGTGGACTTCACAAACAGCAATTGAACTTATTAATCTGAAACACAGGAAATTCCAGGAATGCATGAGCAGGTTCTAATCAATTTTAATCCTTCTTCACCACAACACTGAAGAAAACATTAATTTCATTCCATATTTATTAATTTCATTTATAATTTAGTTATTATTTATTCAATTTCAGATTTGTAATACTTTTGAGAAACAATGAATCCAATTATCAGCTACTCAGTAACCTTCTGTTGGAGAAAACTGAGAAGTATTATTTGGCTAAGGCTCCGGAAATGAATCAGTGTGATCTACTATGATTTTACTATCTGGCTGCAATGCAAAATCTGAGCAATCATGGGTGGATGTTCTTTGAAAGAAACCAGGAAGCACTTTTACAGCCATGGATTGAATGGAGGCCTGAAACTGCCTCCTTTACTAGCAGCACTGCAGTTCTGAGTACATGTTGGCACTGAAACATAATACAAAGTGAACATGCTCACACTGCAAGTATCCAATAATCTACAGATACTGTGGTGATCAGTCCAGTAGAGGAAAATTTCCCTTTCTCTTTAATCAAATAAATGGCCAAATATGAGGGAAAGCACAGATGTATTGCTTTTATGCTCTTTTGCATAACCTATTCAAAAACAATTAATGTCCCATTGAGAGAATTTGTGGGTTTGCTTTATAGCTTGAGATCTGATCCATTGGATATGTGCACTGATCTGGAAGGACAGTGTTTTGTAAAATATGTCTTAGTGATGCTTGTTTAGTTTGTATCTTTACTTTCAAACTGATGCACAGGAAGTTCCACCCGAATATGAGGAAGAGCTTCTTTACTGTGTGAGTGACTGTGCACTAGAACAGACTGCCCAGAGAACTTGTGGATTCTCCCTCACTGGAGAGAACCATCTGGACACAATTCTGTGCCATGTGCTCTAAGGATGACCCTGCTTAAGCAGGGAGGTTGGACCAAATGACCCACTGTGGTCCCTTTCAACCTGACCCATTCTGTGATTCTGTGTAACCATGAGAATGGGAAAAAAGGAAAGCTGAAGAGGAAGAAGAACTAAATGAAGACCACTATGGGTATTTCATCATTATTTCTCCCTGGGTCTAATTTCAAGCTTCAAATTATTAACCTCATAGCTTTTCTCTTTTTTTTTTTTTTTTTATAAAATAATTATATTTCTTTAAAGGCTGCAGCCTTAATCTAAATAATCATTCTTTCCTTAGTTACCGTATCTAGGAAAGTCTAGTTCAATTCTCAGCAGATTTCTATCTGAATCAGTCTGCATTTTTCAAACTATAATGACTCAGTGTAAATTTCCATAAGTTTCTGAGAATCACAGCTTACTATTAATACAGTTTATTCTACCCAGATAATATTTACAAGTGTGACCAACTTGTAAGTTGTATAACAGTATCCTCTCCCCTGTTCTTGGTCATCATAACATCCTTTTTTTTGAGAAAGAGACAGATGAAGGAGTCATAATTAAAACTGCAACAAACTACATGCATGTGTCATGACCTATTCATAGGGTGTGTGATGTTTGTTGTAAATTATTAGGCTGAACAAAGACACTGAACCACATCATGGAGCTCTTATGCATTTATACTACAATCACCATAACTCTGACAACTAGCCCAATATTTAGACTGAAAAGGTGTTGGCTAACAGGCTTTTAAATTCTTACAACACACTTCCACAAGAGATGTGGCTAACAATTTTGTACAGGACACTTCCAATAATTTCTCATCAATTTCCACAACAAACTCCTCAAAGAGGCTACCAAGCCACAACACACAACCAAAGGTCCTGGCTCACAAGCCACAGCACACTTCCACAATCTCCCACTCCCTACAACAAAGTGCAGTATGGTGTATGGGGTACAATATGATAGCCATGCTTTGGCCAGGCAAAGGAAGGGAGGAGAGAAATAGAGGCAGAGAATGGAGAAAGAAAAAAAGAGTATCACAAGTTCTTAGATCCCACACTACTGCACCACATGGATGGACCCGAGCTAGGGCAAACAATGAGAGAGAAAGAGGGGACAGAGAGAGAGGGGGGACTCCATCTGCTCCTTTTTATAGTTAACCTGGTGCACACCTCTTACACACAGATTTTTTGTGCCATTTTGCTCACATATGCATAGCCAACCCTCTGAGCCTTCCTTCAGGAGTGAATTGGTGTGGGAAGGTGACTGAGCACAAGTCTCAAGGTGGGGGCAGGAAGTTGGCTCAAACAGCACTGCAGGACACTCTCTTCTGATCAACATCTTTCCTGTCATGTCAGTCAGTATGTTTGAGACAAAACATGCTTATATCTGGTCCTCCACAGCATGCACTTCCAGTTCAGGGGAAGAACCAAATAAGCTTATGAGCTTAGCAATGTTTATTAAACATACACTATCCTTATTGTGAGCTCTAAACATCACAACATTTAGCCAGTGTTTTCCAGACAGTAATCTGAAATCCCTGTGAAGCAACATCAACAGCAGATGTTCTTCTGTGAAGAGTGTGAATACGAGGTGTGCAAATCACAGGTAAGTTAATCATATATTTTGGTCATATTAGCAAACAGTTGGGAAAGGATAGGCAACTTCAGGAGATCTCTACTACATCACCTCTGTTTCGAAAATGCACAGAAAAAACAGAGGAAGTACTCTAAACTTACTTTGTAAAAATTGTCCCACAGAAAGGAAGAAGCAGCTGCCAGAATCACTACAGGTTCTAGCAGCATACAGATAATGTTCGTATTTGTTTGTTTAATGAGATAAAATATCCAATGCTTAAGACACACAATTTCTTTTAAATTAGTAAGAACTAGATATTATAGAAATATAGAATTAGAATGCAAAATTATCATTGAGAGGAGACGTGGCCCTTGCTGGGGATGAATTCTGACACTGAGATGGATGGTACTAGAAGATGTGAGATAACAGAAGATGGAAGATATCTGACCTCTAAAACACATTCCCTCCGAAATATGAAAGAAAACCCAATATTCTTGAATCTATATAGCAGTGGTGCTACTGCTGCCATCAAATTAGCACAAATGAGACTGATACACAGCTCTTGCTATAAGTGTCTACTGGCAGGTCTATACACAGGTTAAAAGTTTATTACATGTATCACTTAATCCTTTTGCTCAAGTGGCAGAAATTGAAGTGAAAACCTGAGCTCTATCCCTGACAATGATCTTTCTAAAGTAGGCATGATTTGGCATACTAAAATATAAAGAATTGTTTTCTAATTTTTTGTTTGTTTGTTTATATTGGAAACCAAACTAAAGAAGTGAAATAATGTTAATAAAGCAAAGTCAAGAAATTACAAATTCACCAAATTATTGTGGCTTGTGTACGTTTAAACCAACATATTTTTTACTTTTGCACTCTACTACAACAATAATTCGTTACATTTTTTTTTTCCTACAGGGGTCATTCTTATGAAGTCTATATGTAATACATGAAAATGGTGCACTAGACTTAGAATCCATAACTGAAAATGTACAAAGAATGGTGGAGATGACGAGATGAACTCTGGGTTCACTCCTTGCATCTGCCAGAGTTTTTGGTTTACATTTTGTAGTTAAAAGTTAAACAATGTCTTTTGGCCCTTTTCAATCCTACAGGATTTTTAATGCATTCTCCTCCTCAAGAATCACAGTTATATTGATAACACTGAGAAGTGTCTGGATTCTAAATATATTTGCTGAAAGAATAAGAAGTTCATATATGATAATATTTTTGTATCCGAGTATCTATGTCTTCTTTTCTGTTACCCCTCCCTCAAACAAAACCTGATGGTTTTATTTCTGTTTATACCTAGACTTGATTTTGTTTAATGTCAGCTGCATTCTTCCTAACATGCATTGAAATCTGACTGCTCTGCAAAATTTTAGTTCTAAAGATAATAACCTGCTGATTATTTGAAGTCTGTTCAACATCTCTCAGCACAATTCCTTTACCTCACAGAACATCATATTGTGAGCAAACATGTCACAATCACAGTGCTATTCTGCTTGAGACACACTGACTCACTTTTCAGGATATGTAAAGAAGTCAGCAATTTCCTGTGGAAAGAACATCCCATTTGGGGGCTTCTATTGTGTTGGTTTGGGATTATGATTAGACCTACTAGTTTACTTTTATCAAAGACTGTAAACTGTACTTGATAAATCCAATGGCAATGTAAGAGTTTGTATGGACTGTTAGAGAAAGATGACAATTACTTCTTTAAGCCTTTTCCCATCCTATATTCACTCCTTACCACCGCATTTGGGGAAAATAAAGAGATACCATCTGACTTGGGTAAACTGCAGCTTTCTCTAGTCAGCTAGAGCAAACATAACCCAAATCCCTCCAGTTCAAAGCAGTTGGTGTTTAGTAGGTACTCATGACACCAGAGAGGATTAGCATCATTGTGGTCATGTTTTCTACAAAAAGAATGCAGATGAGAAAATAGAAATATTTTTCAGTGGTGTGATGAAGCACTTTTAATCATTTGGGAACTGTGTTTGAAGTGAAGATGAGTCAGCCCTGTACATCCTTCATATTCTAGGGATTAAGGACAAAATTATGATGAATGAAATGTATGGAAAGGCATTGGGATAAATGACTGAGTCCCCAAACAGGATTACAGTCAAAGTTTACAATTTATTATGTGAATATAAGGAGGTAAACAGCGCTGGGTGCGCGGGGAGTCTCTGCTCTACCAAAACGCACCGTACAGGGCCTGGGTTTGGTTTATTAACCTGCTGTTAATACATATTCATGACTGTCCCGAGAAGAGGGAGGCCTTTGTCGGGACATGCTCAGTTCCTCTCCTTGAGTCTTCTTGAACTTCTTCTCTCTTCTCCCAGCGCAGCTCATGAGTAAACACCTAAAAGCCTCAGCCTAAATTTAACCCCTTCTCTTCTGGCAGACTCCTGTCCAGATCGAACCCCAAAAAGTTCCTCCAGGAACAACACAGCTTGACCAAACATGGTAAATGCTAAGCAAAGCAAATGTTCTTAAGAAACAAACTGTCTTATAAGTCTCTGTGCCCTCCCCGGTGCCGCCGGACGCGGCTCTGCTCTCTCTCCCGATCCCGCGGGGGGTGAGGCCGCAGCGGTGCCAAAGCCTCTGCCCTCACACAGCTCTCGGCACTCTCGACTTTAAATGCTTGACTATGTGTCACAGCAGCTTCCAATTCCAAATGAGCAGTATTGATAACAAGAATCGAATAGTCAAAGCAAAGAGTAGGATAGGGGATAGTCAGGTAGAGAGCACCTGAATAAACAAGAAGAAAAAGGTTGATTAATAAGGAATTGTCTTAGTTTATTAAGCGTGAAAAGGGTAGAACTTAGGGCATTATTTTAGCTTAGGTAGCGTAAAACAAGGAAGAAAAACTAGATGCATCTGGGCTTGTGACCTAGCAGTATGTGCCAAACTCAAAGGTCAAGCTGATGAAGACCATCGGCCTTCCTCCCGACGACCCCCGGACGAGCACCAGAGACCGTGGGACTAATGCCAAGTGGGAGGAGATGAAGGAGGAGATAATGATTTCCAAGAACTAATTGTAACAATGACCACCTATTCCTGGAAATAATGAATATGCATGAGTTCTTTAATGTATATAAACTGTGAAGTTTTTGTCTCTGGTTGCCCAAGTTTGGTGGAGCGATCCCCCTTGTGCCCAGCGCTGAATAAACAAATACCTGCTACCTCTGAGATACAAATCTGGGGATAGTTCTTTTCCAGCCTTTTCTTGGCATCAGTATCACAAATAATATAAGGCTTATATTAACAAACCAATATTGAGGTAGATATATATAGAGAGAGGTAGATATATTGAGGTAGATTCTAACATTGCTCCATATTGACACGAATCAGGGGAACACATTTCACATACAGAGTTTGGTCAAAACCTTAGTATTTAACAGCAGTTGCAGTTTGACGAAAATCTGAGTCTTATCTGTTATTTCTTGCTTTCTCCACAGAGGCTTTCTAGTTCTAAAATCCATGAGAAACAAGTTAGCAAATCTAAAAAAAATATAAAAAATGCTTTAGCCATATACTACTGATAAGGAGAAGAAAGCCCTAAAGGGCCAGGGAGTGTCTGCTGATTGAACAAAGAGAAGAGAGAAATCAAGATAGGGGAAGTATGCCCTAAAGGGCCGTTAAGTGCTGAGGGAGGGGATGTTGACTGATTTTTGAGAACTAATTGTAATAGTAATGACCATCCATCTCTGGAAGTAATGTATAAAACCCATGAAGTTTTGTCCCTGGTTGCACAGGTTTGGTGGAGCGATCCCCCTTGTGCCCAGCGCTGAATAAAATACCTGCTACTCAGAGATACAAGTCTGTCAGTAGTTTCTTTTACAGCTTTTCTCGGCATCACTACTACTTCAAAAGGCAAAATAAAACCCTAAAACAAAACCAAGTCCCCTCACGCCAGATTCCACTTGAATACTGGTTTTCATCACAAGCTGAAAACCATATATGACTAAATAGAAATCAAATATTTTGAAGAGAAACCTAAGAAAAGAATCTTTTCTAATTCCTTCCTACCTGGGCATGCAAACATAATCCCAGTTAACTTTCTTATAAATTAGAAAATCTAGCTAATCTTGCTAGCAACATGAAACATTTACTAGCAATAAATGTATTTCTCTGAAATCTTAAACTGATAGTATTTAGTTATGTCAGGATTTGTTTTGGGACTGAGCAACACTTAAATATTTTCACATTGTGTATTTGAACTGAATCCTTATTTCATTCAAGGCAAACGAGCTCCCAGAGATTTTGACAAAAGTACAATTAGCTATTTTAGACAGTCAATATAGAAAAAAGCAAGATCTTCTTTTTGACAAGATTTTCAGAGTATTTATCTACTCCACTGACAGTAACACCTCAGGTTTGCTACACTTTTTCTAATTCACTGCTATGCAAATGAAGTCCATTTGCTGGGCTATTTCAATTCAATTAAAGGCTTTCAGCTGGTGTAAAACTACTAGTTCAAGATTGGCACATGATATCCTTTTCTTTTAATTGCCTTTTGAGTGTGTCCTAATGGGGTAGGTAAGGTATGCATGAACAATGACTAGAATTTCCTCTAAGACTGTAAAGGCAGGAGCTTCTGAGAATACTATATAATTTAGACAAGAGCAGAGTAGGAGTGAGAGATACCTGAAGTCTGAGAAATGACCACTCAGTGCTGTGGCTGTTGAAAGAAATGAGACACAGGGCACAGATAATTTTCATTAAAAATCCAACACACTTCTATTTTATTTAAATATCTCAACACATCATGTGAATCCTTACAGAAAAGTTTTACAGATTTCTGTGAAGTAACCACTTACTTTCCTAACCTGAACCACAGAAATCACTCACAAATACATAAATAAATTGAGATTGATAGTTTAATTTCACCTGCACTACAAGCACACGTAGGAGTCATACTTAAGGTACTTCTAGCACTGAATAAGCCTTCACCTTTTAAAATACATATTATATCAGAGATTTTCTGTCCAACATTATATCTGCTTGAAATGGCATGGCTATTATTTCATGGTCACATTGGCCTGTATGCCAGTAAATTATGTTTTTTTAGTTGAGAAGAATAATGGGAAGAGAAATTTCTCAGACTCTACTTTGTGTTCTGTCTAAGGAACAATATGCATGCCTGCACTACGAATTGGATTATTTTCAAAAAACATGAAACATTTCCAGTAATTAAAAAAATAATTTCTAATGGTGGTGTTCAACAATAAATGTAAAAGAGCCCCATCTAAAACTGTAATCATGTGTTCTTAGAGCCACGGAATCATGGGCAAACTCATAGTGAATGTAGTTCCAAGGTCAGTCATCAGCAGTTGCTTCCTCCAGAAAAAGATGAGAGGGAGAGAGACTAACTGATTTGACACAGTCCTTATTCTTTCAAGTCAAGACTTGACCTACATCAGAAAGGACTATTTGTCAACTTCTGTTATTCCAAAAGGTAAAATAAAACTCAATAACTTTTTTACTGTATAGAACTTTTCCTGAGCCTGACACCATGCATCCACTGCCAGGCAAACCATTCAAAGTTATAATGCTTTCTGTAATCAGTGTTTCTTAGTTCTCCAAGCTGTCTTAGAAAGTGCCTTTCATTTCTTACCATGCTTTCAAAGCATGAAAACCAGGTAGGACTTCCTCACTTATTCTGGAAATTCAAGAGGTGCCTGGAAACAAACTAGTTAAGAATTATTACATAAAATGAGATAACATTTTGAAATAGAAAGAATTTTTAAAATCAAAACTAGAAAAACCCCACATCACCCTGGGGGACCTCAGTCCTCTTGTCTTAGTTCATTTTGACAAAGATCAGAGACTTGAATGTTAATATCCTACAGCTCTGTGATAAGGACTACATTCTCCCTCTTTTGCACATACACATAGAATTACATGCACACAGAGAGTCAGAAAGCTTTAGAGTAATTCTTGCAGAGGGTAAAGATTAATTCTCATGGAGGAGCGAGGAAATAAAAACAACACAAAAAAAATTTCATAAATAGGGTATGGCAATTCATAAGTTGCCTGGCTCCACTCAGTAACTCCTGCAGTTCCTCAGGACATGGTACACTTTCCATACTGTCTTTATGATCAAACTTTACTCACTTTCGAAAGGAAGCAAAAGAAGCTGTAGGAAACATCAGGCATGTGAAAATATTATAGGATGTGATACTGCATTCCTAATGCATTTTTTAAGAAATATAGTATTATGATGACATAAATACATCTGGTGAGAGTCAGAGCTTACTTGGGTTATTTTGGAAGGAAACATTTGAGGCAAGAAGGATGAACTAAATCTTTCTTGGTTTTCCATCTTACTTTGACAGAGATGCTGCTTACTTTCATATTTCTTGTGTTAGTGGTCCTGCCGCCAAAGCATCTCAAAAGATGAAGACATTTACTAGAAACAATTCATAATAAAACTGCTTATCCTTCTTTCCCAATCAGTAGCAATATTATTATCAGCTTCATCTTTTAATGGGGACATTGTATTAGTAGCTTCATTAGCAAAACTGTTTAGTAAAGCAATAAAATAATGCCAGGCTCTACTCTTTACAGCTTCTGATTAGAAAAACCATTACATCTCATGAGTAATTTATAGCTCATCAGTCTCAAAACACAAAGGACATAAATTATGAGAGAAGGATGACCTTAGAATCATTAAGCTTGGTCTTCAAGACAGGAAACAAAATAATATTTGTAAAAATAACAGAGGGCACTGAATATTAATTGGTAATCTCAGTATGCATGATATAGAATACTCCATGCAAATAACAATACTTCTGTGCTTTGTATTAACAATCCCCTGCCCTGATGTTCTTATTTGATTATATTGTCTAACAGCACACACAATCATTTGAAGTATCTAGCTGATCACCTTCTGTGAGACTGGAAAATGCTATTAGCCCTGGTTTGCAGACAAGAAATTAAGGTGTAGAGGCTATTCTGCCTGAAATGCTGGAAAAAGAAAATAAAAATAGAAATAAATCAGAAATAAAAAATTATCCTGGTTCTGTTTCTTCTAACCTTTGTACCCATTGTAGTACAAAAACAAGTGACATAAAGATAATAAAACTCTAAATTCTAAGCATTCATGTAACTCTTAGAAATGGTACCCTCTGGTCTCAGAAGTGGTATGAAACATGAAGGCACTGGTTAGCAAGATAGTCCTCATAATGACATTTTACCTTTAAAGGCTTGTCTCAGTCTAAATAAGGTGAATTTGTTTACCACTAAGGTGATTCTGAGAGAATCAGGACAGACACTTCAAAAGCATACTCTTGATGAAAATCGAAATGTTAAATAAGATGATATGGATCAGAGGAGATTCTGTTTTAAAGTGCTAGAATCACATTTGAAAAGGACTACAGGATTAAATTCTGAAGGACTCTGCCCAGCAATTGGGAAGGAAGTCCTTCAGATGCAATTTATCTTCAAGAAGTAAATGAGTCATTAAAATGCTTCTTTTAATTTTAAAATTATTATTAAATTAATATTTAAAAAACCTATCAAAAATCGCAAATCTGCAGAACATCAAAATAATGGTAGAACTGTCTATGGACCTTTCTACAATTAAGGGAAACATTCATATGCCTAATATTTTTGATTATTTGATCTGAGAGTAGTTTGCATCAAGGCATAAGTGATGCATCAACAAAATTTTGTACATGAAATGGTAAATCCACATAGAAAATCGCAGACAGTGTGAAGCAACTGTCTCTATGTAGCTCATAAAGGATTTCATTACTGTGTTACGAGAACTGAAGGGCTCTGGACACTTTTGCCTGGCAGGAGGGTTGTTTCAGCCTAAAGCTGAGGCATGTGTTCGATTCTAGAATTCATTAGATGCTAGAATTTATTTATTTATTTATTTAATCCACTTGCTTGTGTTCCAATTTTGAACTTGGTTTATTCAGTGGAAAGGAATTTAGAAGCAAGGTTATTATTATGCTGGATGCATCTGCAGCTCCTTCTCAATTATGCAGCATCCCCTGCAATCGTAGCTCAACTGTCTTGCGTACCAGATATCTGTAGTCTGTGTGTCCTTAGATTCCTATGTTGAAACTAAAATTCCTGGGAGATAAGGGGGTAATTGAAGTCCACCTGGTTCTCACTCCACAATATGATAGGAACATGTGCAAAATACACAGTTCCTCAACTGAAAACTGGGTGGAGAGATTAAGTAATATGAATGCACATGGACACCATCTTCTCAGCACCAAATTCAAGGTCCAAACCAGATTTATGCCTGTTACTGTTACAGAAATACACACGTGCAATAGAGTTCTTTGTAGAATATCTCACAGATACTGGTTTATACGACTTGAATTTACACATAAAGCATCTGTGGCATGCTCACCAGATGCCACTTCCAATATTCTGATTAGCAATTGCACTAAATTGCTGAAATCAACAGACAAAACCCCAGACCAATAAACAACTGCAAATCTTAGAAAGGTACAGAACAGCCATAAATACACAAATTCTAACACCAGTTCTATTTGTAGTTAAAAATACTGTTCTGAATGCTCCTCTGACACTGAAGAGAGATTGATAAATGCCTTAAAATGCAAAGAGCAAAGTATGGAGTTAAGAAAAAATGCAGTCTTCAATAGAGAATATCTGAACATGGCCTCTTGCATACTCTACTGACAATATTTCAGCTATTTATTTCTGTGGTTTGTGTGTGAAAATTTTTGAAACATTTCAGGATATTGTTTTCCATCTAATAGGAGAAAAGCTTTGAGGAATTAAAAAAACCCCAAAGAATCATCAAATGGTTTGTGTTTGAAGAGACTTTAAAGATCATATAGTTTCAACCATCCTGCCATGGACAGGGACTTCTTCAACTAGACCAGGTTGCTCAAAGCCCCATCCATCCCTGTCTTGAACACTTCCAGGGATGTGGCATCCACAACTTCCTTGGACAACCTGTGCCAGTGCCTCACCATCCTCACAGTAAAGAATTTCTGCCTAATATGTAATCCAAATCTACTCTCTTTCAGTTTAAAGCCATTCTCCCTTATCCTTCGTCCTACCCTACAGGAACAGTAAGTGCCACAGCCAAGTATAAACACTATTTCAGCCCCTCCCACCTCCATATACTTATGTGAATTTTTCTCTAGTATTCAGTCATCACCATTTAATACAGGATAAAGAAGCACCACTTCATTCTTGCATCAGCTACTTTCAGGTAATTTCAGCACCTCCTCTGAACAGCATAGGTGTCCCACTGATTAATATGCTAACATATAATTTTCCTCACTTTGGTAAGAACAAGCCTTTATTTGTGCTGAACAATCAGTTAAAGTACTCCAAAAAATAGTACATCATTTGATATGAGCTACAGCATTTCAAAAAACTATTGCATCATAGACAGGCATATTTTCTATGAGAAGCAGCACCTGCATCTCAAAAGAACACTGTGTACTATCACAGATCTAAATAGTCATAAAGAAATTTTGACTAAAATATTTTTTAAAACTAATTTTCTGCTTTTAGAATATACAGTAGTTGCTTGTGAAAAAGCTGTTCCACTTCCTGCATTTTTTGATTTTGGCTCAGCTTGTCAGGAGAGTACATTAATATTCCAAAATGCTTGCACTTTTTAAAAATAACAACACAGGCTTGAAGCACTTTCCTTCTGGGGTTTTGTAGTTACTAAATTTACTCAGAAAGAGAGGACACAGATTTATAGGAAGATTTTTATCTGATAGATGCCAATGGAGAAACTCTGAGACAAAATTATCTTTCCAGCCATTCTATACTCTTTGTGTAAAATTCAATTTTCCTTTCTACTAAAAATTATTGTGGCATCTTTCATGTAAATCACTGTTGGAGTGCCAGGTTTAGTATTGACATAGATTTCAATTTTACCAATCAAAATTATGTATTAAAAAAATTTCAGCATCATTAGCCTACACCCATACTACTGCAATTACCACTCACACTTGCAAAGACTTCAGCAAAACTATGTAGTAGCTGTAGTAGAATTATGCATGACAGATTGCCACCCTAAATTAACAAACTTTGCAAACTATAGTTACTTCCTTTGCAGAACAACTGATTTAAATTCAGCTGAAGATACAAATGAGCCTCTGGCTGAAGCCCAAAAGCCAACTTTACTGTAAATCCCCAGCTTTTGTTATACAATCTTAATGCTTAAGCCATAATTACCAGTTCCAGTAGAAGATGCTAACTTGATCTTCTGCTCTCATTATAAGACTTCTACTTTCCTTGTGAGTTTTCTTTATCCTATTCCCACTCATGGAATTCACCATCTACAGTCTAAAGTTCTAGCCAGTGTTTATTTCCAACAAAATTTCTAACCAAAATTAAGAAAATAAATCTTTCTCTTACTTTGTGTCTATGAGATACAAATAATACATCGCACACACAGCAATGCACTAGTTTACTGTTTTAAGACTGTTTTTTAATCTGAAGTCTTCATACAGCTCAGAGATGTATCCTTGGCAAACTTACATGCAGTTACCAACTTGAAAAAATGTTTTTACATTCTAAGGTTTTTTTCTAATAAAACCCACATTATAGCAAGTCGGTGAAGTCTAATCAAATGAGATTTAAAAATTAACAGTATAGAAACAGTTCTTGTGTCTACAGGCTAGGGTGCATATTGCTGCCATAGCCAAGGTTTAAAATGTGACGTAGACACCACTATGCTCACATTTCTAGAACATATATAGGCCAAGGTTAATTCAAAGAGGATTGCACAGAATGCTTTTTAATGAAGATGCTGAGTAGGTGGCATTGCTAAAACAAAGAAGAGATACAAAAACAACCAAAAAAAAGAAGAAAAATTTACTTAGTTACCATGTAAATACATTTTGCAACTCTTTTTTTTTCAAGAAGAGACACTGGGTCTTCAATACACATGAACAACTAACTTACATCATGTATTAATTTGTCAAGGGGAGGCAATACATAAAAATACTAACTGGAATTTAGTTGGACAGATTAACATAGAGAAAATTCTGAAACTTTCAAGAGAACATAACAGCTTTTTGAAACAGCTTTTGATAACCTCTTATGTTGTAACAAATTGATACACAATTGAACCTTTTTGTCACCTGCAAAACAGATGAGTACTTTGACATAAAAAACCAGATGTTTTGTCTTCTGCCAGTTTCTCATTTCTTTAGTTGCACATTTTACAGGACAAGACATAAGCATATTCTATCCCAAACATTCTGACTGTGGTGGCAGGTAAGATGTGATTGGAGCAGAGCATCCTGTGGAGGTGGAGCAGCACTGTTCTGAGCCAAGATCCTGCTTCACCTGGAGATTCCTGCTCAGCCTTCCCCCCCTCCACCCTCCACCTCCCATTCATTTCCGTGAGGAGGGCTCAAAGGGCTGCTGTGCACACGTGAATGGAATGGCACAAAAAAATCTAGCTTACATAAGAAGTGTGCACCAGGTTACCTATAAAAGGGAGAGGATTGTCCTCTCTTTCTCCCTTTTTCCCCTGCTCTTTCTCTTCCCTCTCTTTGTCTTTCACTCTCATGCTTTTTCATTCTCATGTTCTGGGACTTCCACATGGCAGGACAATACCAGGCAGGATACCAAAACCAAAACACAATCCCCAGAAAAGCAGTTACTACTTCAATAACTTGCCCACATCTTTCTGAAGAAGTTCCTCAGGCTGGTATAAAATTGGGTGGATATAGGCCACTCATGACTTTATTCATGAGCTATAATCAACCAAAGTAAAAGGCTTAGATACTATTAACTCAGAATTTTCAGGATAAAAAGCAGAGATCCTCCTTGACTGAGCAAGAAGTCACAGCAATAACAACAGTACAGGCTGACATGAAAAAAGTGTGTTCAAAAGACAGAGTTGTTCAATTGGATGACCCCCAGACAGGTTCCATTGAAGTATAGCAAATCAAGGACAAAATCATGAATCATGGAAGTTTTTATCAGCTGTCAGCAAAGAGTGAGCAAAGCCAACTCAATTTCAGAGTAGCATTCCCTCCAGAGACCACCAAAAAATATAGGAGTGACTTGTCCCTTGGCAAAGCTTGTGATTAAGAAAACCTTATATCTTGTTCATAGCCAATAAAAGTGACACTATTGGAACTTAGAGTTGTGTGGTGCGCCAAAATGACTTAAAGAGTCCTTTATGTCTGTCCTGATTTTTGAAACCAGGACAATGGCATAATAATGACTTTATCTTCAGTGACAGGTGAGCGATTCCAAGGGCAAGGCTGGAAGAGCAGGTATCAGAGTCTACATCTACAGACAAGCCAAGAAATATTCCTTTTACTCAAGACTTGGATTTTTTTTTAATACTACCCTTTGATAGACAATTGCATAATGTCAGGAGAAAATATCACTAGAAATTTTCTTTTGTTTTTAAGAATTCATGTGTATTTGTTTTCCAACTGACTTAACTCTAAGTATTTTAGCATTTCCTTTTAATATTCAAGGTTTTAATGACACAATCACAAGATGAAAGGCAAATTTTCAACCTATATACAAAGTTCAGTACACATTTCCTGCAGTTTAAGATCTGCATTTAACCCTGCAAAAATGATTTAATTTGGGCATCCAGTGGTGATTTCAGCATCTGTAATTATATGTGAATTTTGCACTAGCAAACCTAGCTACCCCCACACTTAAACTGCAGCAGCAGAAAGCTCAGTTCCACCTAGCTACTAAACAGGCTGCCCAGGACTCTTACTAGCAGTAGTTCACTATTAGAATCAGAGGTGAACCCTGCCTTATCAATGAACACATTTTATCAGCTCCAGATCCATCTTACTAAAAGACAGTACCAGCATACAGGCAAGAACCCCACTCATACCTCTTAGCCATGATGCAGCACACTTGCAGCTAGTATTGTTTGTCTTCCCACCTCACTTTACTTTGTGCTGAGTAATGGGAGAGCAGTGAAACCCTAAACTCCTGGGCTGAGATCCCTACATGGATGTCCCTCAGAGGCCATTCTACAAAACATGCCACCAGTGCAGAAGAAATGCACCTGTTCCACAGTTAATATTGAATATGTTACAAGTCATCTAAAGAGTTAAACAAACACCACTTTGAAAGATGTGTTCTTTTATAGGGGAATGAGTGAATTTACTTAAAGAGCAAGCTCTCCTAGAAAATAGTGAATTAACAATTTTGCAGTATATTTTAACTCCCGTATACGTCAAGCTTAAATCATCATTGCTTCCATGGAAAAGGCAAGGAAAAAGCATTCCCCTTTGTAATTAACACCCAAAGTAAACACAAATGGCTGGTGAGCAGCAGAGCTGTTCAGAATCCACTGTCGCTCCGACTGAAATGAAAACTCAGAAAACCTAGCTTAGTTTTACCTTTCTACAGCACCGAGATCAATTCTGTAAGTGACAAAAGAGCTAATGTCACAGGCAGATGCCACACACCTGTGGAAATACCCTGAAGAAACATTACAAATCCCTACAGCTTCAAAGATTTTCTTCATCATTATCAGTCTGGAAATTTTGCACCAATTTCATAAAGTCTATGTATCAGAATATTCATGCTAAAGAGCTTCATGCTTTAAGTGTAATTTTAAATAAATTTGTTGTACTACATATTAAGGTCTAACAGAACCCTTAAAATATGTAGATATAGGTAAAAGACAAAGTATTCCAGTTAATTTAATGAATTCTAGAATTTCAAAATTGTAAAGAAAATATTAGAATATTACAGAAACTACTTTAGAGCTATTCACACTTTGCATGGCCAGGTGGTATAGGACAAAATAATCTCACAGCCAAAGTTCCCTTTTGTAGTTGCCTTTACAATTTTAGAAGGCAAAATCTGGCCTTATAGATGTACACTTGGGTAGCAGTGTTTGGTACTTAAATGTTCATTTGTGGACTTAAATGTTGACTGGTCCGTTCTTTTTCCCCCACCTCAGAATTCTGATCAATATCAAAGCTATGATATTTGCATTTGCACTCACTACCAAATGTTTGATTGTAGATTTATCTTAGCAAGTTACTAATATTTAGCTACTAATACAAGAAAATATTATAAACATGATTTTGTAACAAATTGTATGGATGGTAAACTGAAAAGTAAAGTATCTGTTCAACAGAGTGATCAAAATTCAACATTATTGTGGAATATACTCTGACTTAGATTTTTCATTATCTAAGACAATACTGGTACTCTTCAACATAGAAAGATTTTGATTTTACAGAAAAACAGGACTAAGACTACCTCATAGATTTATTAACACAAGCATGAACTAATTAAGAGAAATGGGAAACTATCATGATATCGCTTATGAACATGCTTGAACTTTTCTTATATACATAGAAGACAGATTTCAACAGACAATTTCCCACAAAGGTATTTAGGGTCAACATACTTTTCATTTGTGTCAACTTTTGCATTATGCATATTAAAATTCTCTGCAGGTGATTGACTGAAAACTATTGTAACATTCCACTCTGATCACAGGTCATCACTTGCATGGTAGAAAGAACTAAAGGGATTTCCAGTATTTCAAAATTGTTTGGGTTTTTTTAAAATTCATTGACAGTGTTAATATAAACAGCACAAGTGAGTCAAAATTAAAGAGTTAAAACAAGATAGCCTGAATTTTTTAATACATAATATCTTGGTTTTCTTTTTTCTTCTGTAATAACCTGATGCTATACAATAAAACAATTACATGTAAATAAAATTAAAAAGGGTTTGCTTTGAAAATTAAATCCTAGAGACATTATGCAGGATAGTAAGATTACCTCTACCTAATGAGGAAAACAAACCAAAACAAAAATTAAAATTAAAATTAATAAAGAAAGAAAAAACCCTCATGATAGCTAATACCAGAAAGAACAAAACCGTTCCATATTTCACTGTATTTTGCACTTATCACCAATTTGTTTTTCCAAGTTCATGTTCCATTCCCAGTGCTGAGGTCATTTGAGGTATAAAATACACATGCTTTGAATCTCCTTTCTTTAGGATAATACATGTCTTTTAAGAAGCAAGCAGGGTTTCAGAAAAAACATAAATCATTTTGACATGAAGGAGGCTTTCACTGTTAAGGTATTCTCAAAGCAAACCTCTGCTGATTGCACGTTTAGGAGGTGCAAGACTTAAAACTTTGTAGTTTGAGACTGAAGAGACTAATTTATATAAGCAGTAAATTAAGAAATAAAGATGAAAAACACCTACCTTTCGGGAATGTATTTCTTTCACATATAGTGGAAGTAGAAACTCAGATATTCCTTCAAGTCGTATTCCTTTTTTAGTGACTCTCAAATTTCCCATTCCATCCTACAATCAATAATAATGTTCACTTTAGGAAATAACCTTATCCAGAACAAGTTAAAAGAACACAGTAGTTGGCCTAACACCTTAAAACAATGAGTGCTGTCTCACTGTCCCCAGTATTCTTCATGATCTTGGACAGGAGGTGGATGGGCACATTTATACACAAAGATTTGCCTAGGATTGAGGTATTTAACTGTGCGACCTGATGATGACCCATGTACATTATTTCTTGGCTGCACCTAATGCAAGGTAGGTCATAGTGCAACCAATGCAACTGTAGATCACAAGTATTCCCTTTACTGTAGAGGTGAAACGAGATCCTTAATTACAATTGCTAGGTAAGAAGTTAGTTAATTACCTCTAATACACATAAAACATTCAGTAAAGCAGTCTATGCATTGTTATATCTTGAATCCACTGCTCTTCCCAGTAATTAAAATACATAAGAAAATATCATATAGGAAGAAAGCATACAGGAGGTTTAATAGTTGCTCATCACTACTAAGAGCATGTTTCTGGTGAAAAGAACAATTTTAAAAATGTTGAGGGCTATTTTTGATTATTTGTTTTTTTATTTGTGTGAATAGAAATAAGAAAGACACCACCATAAAAGTTTCCTGACATAATACAATTCTTCACTATACTGCTGGTGGAATTCACCTTGATACACTGAAGTGCAAAATTAGCAAATTTAACCTAACTGCTAATTACACATTTGGAAGCCATCGTTGACTCTAGTGTAGTGGAACAGTAAGAAATTGCACTTCTGCTCTGTTAGCTGAACTGTGAAACAAGTAATCTCCACTTGCTCTCCCCTGGGCAGCTGTAAACAGCTAAGTAGCTGTGCCCCTCACTGTATAGCTGAAGCTGGAAGACAACACTGAATTAAATGATATTATACTTATCTAAAGGTAAGTATAGCTACTATAGTACTATAGCTATTCCCTTTCTAAAACAATGATGCCAGTATGACATATATCTGATTGACACCACTGGATCCACATCTGAAGCAATACCATGAAAACGCTAATTATTTAAGACAACAAAAAAAATTGCACTTCATACAATATTCAGCTGGTACTATTTCCAAAGAAAACAAGGGTATGGTGACAGATTGCTTTTCACACCATGATAGATTTCCAAAGAATATACTGTTGGGAATCATGCCTTTCCATGTTAGTTATAGGACTAGAATCCTAGATGCCTGTGACTACAAAAGCAGAGATTACAAGAGTTAGAAAATAAATGTAACTCCTTTACAAAATGGAGAAAATATGAAATAACAAAAGCTACTGCTAAGGCAGTCTATAATATTGAATATACTTGTTAAAGTAATATGGCACCAAGAGAAATATACAGACTTTGTAAGAGTCTATAGAACATTTAGCAAAATTTGTAACTTATTTGTAACTTGGATTTATGCAATCACATAAAGCCAAGAACTGCTTTTTTTTGTTAGTAAAAGTGCTATTTGTATTCAAACTATATCTAGTTGGTTTCATCCCTGCTGGGAGCAAAGCCCCACACTGCTGCTTGCTTCCTCCTGTCCAGTGGAGTGGGGGAGAGAAGTGGAAGGGTAAAGAGGAAAAACGTGTGGGTTGGGATAAAAACATTTTAATAGGTAAAGCAAAAGCCATACATGCAAGCAAAGCAACACAAGGAATTCATTCACTGATTCCCATGAGCAGGCAGGTGTTCAGCCATCTCCAGGAAAGCAGGGTCCAGCATGTGTAATGGTGACTCAGGAAGACAAAACTCCAAACATCCCTCCCTGTTCCTTCTTCCCCCAGCTCTATATGCCAATCATGATGCCATGTGGTACAGAATATCCCTGTGGTCAGTTGGGGTCAGCTGTCCTGGCTGTGTCCCCTCCAAACTTCTTGAGCACTCCCAGCCTTCTTGTTGGTGGGGTAGTATGAGAACCAGAAAAGGCCTTGGCTCTATGTAGCCACTGCTCAGCAGCAACAAAACCAACGCTGAATGATTAACACTGTGTCCAGCACAAATCCAAAATATACCCTCATACCAGCCACTATTGAGAAAATTAATTCTATCCCAGTGAAAAGCAGCACACTAAGACAGCTGAATTGTCAAATAATGCTTCTCAAAAGAAGTGAAATGTTAATACATTTTTCTTAAATCAAGTAGTAAGACATTTCTACAAATTATTCCACATATGAAACCTCAGGCATTTGTAGGCTTTCTAACAGAGAGTCCAATGTGAGACAGTGATGCCTGGTTTTGTAAAGGAAAATAAAGAAATTACAATGGTTTTGAATGTGCAACCTACATTAATAGCCATTAATTCACAATTTCAGCAATCCTATAGTAATGGCATATAAAATCATAGTAGAAAAGAATAACCTGAGAAAATACAACTACCATCCTATATTATTTTGGCAGTGAATAAATACTCAACAAAATTAAGTACTGAATTATTGGACTGAACTATTTGGATATAAACAGATTTTCTAACTGAAAAGGTGAATTCAGTATGTTGTTTTAGCTACTTCTCTGGAATGTTTGTAACTGACAGGCACAAAATAACATTTCACAGTAAAACTGAGCAGTGGGGGAAAGTGAAAAATATCCCCAAAATATATAAAGTCAAGCTTCCAGAAAACTGGAAATGCTAAAATTAAGATTGACTAGGTAATTTCCACCTGGTCCATCTTGCATGTATGTGTACGATAAAAGTCTATAAATATATGTAATATTTACCCTCCTGAATCTCAGCTAATTCCTCACATGTTCGGCACTATTCTTAATCAGCAGATACTCACTTTTCCTTTCACCACATTATTTTCTTTGCTCCATGTTTATTGTACTCCATTAAAACCCTAGAGAACAGTACTGTCAGCTTTCCTCCTGAACTACTGTTGTCATATTTGTTACTGAAGTTACACAGTTCTTCACAACTGTTTATTAATTTTCAAAATCTTTTTGGTGGCTTTGTATTAAGTGACACTGTTCTTATGTAACTGATAGGGATGAAAAGCACAAAAATTAATTTGTTCACTATTTTTTTATTATATTTTCTCTATTTTCAGCCGTGGGAAGTTAATTTGTATATCAAGATTAAACTGCCTGTCTCAGAAAAGAACTAATGATAGAGCCTACTGCATCCAGAAGGGCTTTCCCTTTTCTGGGTGATATTTCTAAGCCCTCATACTTCATTTCTTCAGCAGTGAGATACCAATTTACCAGAGTCCAACAGACTGAATGCAGACAAACTCTGCACAGACAGAAGTTCCAGTAAAATTACATTGTTCAATATGAGAAGACAGACACTACCTAAGTCACAAACAGTGTCATAAAACCGAAACAGGGTGACTGCAACCTCAATTGCTTGATAAACGCAATCATCTCCCAGACAATAACTTCCTGAAGTGTGTAATGACTGACATAAGGCTGAATAGCAAAATAAAGAAAATAGCTAGACATGTGCTACTATGTGCTTAAAGAGGCTCTCTCCATTCAAAGAATCACTGCCTAGTATGTTTTCTTCATCAATAACTCCCCACCCAGTTTTAACAGGGGCTGGAGCAAGATTTTCTCGTTTCATTGAGTTAGAGATATGATGTTACAGAAAAACACTGGAGGGTTTTCAGAGGTAACATAACTTACTGAAAAAGTTATTAGTATTTAAAAGATTAATTAGAGGAAGGTCCTGCTAAACTTCCAAATAAACTCCTTAAAGTTAAGTCTTTCCGAGTAACCAATACTCAGATTATCATTTTAGTGTGATTTGATTTTTTTTCAAGTGCATAACCGGACTTGAATGAACTAGTCCAGTACCTTCTTTAAATAAGTAAATTTTAAGTTTGGGTACTGGGATTGTCTGGGATGGAGTTTGTTCTCCTCACAGCAGCCTGTATGGTGCTGTGCTTTGGATATTTGGCTAAAACAGTGCTCATAACTCAACACTCTGGTTATTGTTGAACTATGCATCCAGTGTCAAGGCTTTCTCTTCACCCCCACCCACTCCACAACAAGTAGAGTGGGGATGGGCAAGGATTTAGGAGGGAACACAGCTAAGCCAAACGACCCAAACTGGCTAAAGGGATATTCCATACCTGTGACATTATGCTCAGCAACAAAAAGTTGTGGCAGTGGAAGAGGCAGGGTGGGTGGGGGTTGGTGGAGAAAACCAGGATTTTCTTTCAAGGTGGGCACTGCTTGGAAATTGACTGGGCCTCAGTCTGCTTGTGGTAGGTTGTGAGTGATTGTTTTTGCATCACTTTCTTTCCTCTTTATGATCATTTAATATTTATGATTACTTTCAGTTTTTATACCATGTATAAATTTTCCTTTCTCAACAAACTAACAGTGACCCTACCTCACTTATATGGTTCTTTTTTGTACCTAAAACACTAAGAAAAACCACCCCCTCAACTTTACACCCATAAATTATATGTCTTACAGATATTATATAAAAATAATGATAAATGAATCACTATCAATATTTGATACCATTCTTAGATTACATCTCTAATCGTGAGAGTATACCTTTGAGTCATAGCATTAAAAAAACCCAACAAAACAAAAACCAAAGACATAATCCTGGGAGTCAGACAACTAATGCTGACATTCAGAGCTGTTCCAAGCTTTGCCCTGCATATAAAAGGCAGAGATTAATGTTCTCAGATGATCCTGGTATATAAGTAGGTCTGAAGTTAATTCACACTGTCTTTAAACAGACAGGATGATCTTTTAAAATATTAAGTTATTTCTTGACAACATGCTGAGAATTCTACAAGGGTGTATTACCTATAAAGTATGTTTTCTTTCTGCCAAATAAACTATTAAAGTAGCATGTTTTATGACAACTACAAATAGAAAGTATATGATAGAACTATGAATGCTTCTCAACAAATCAGGATGTTGGCTAAAACTACAATCTGCCCTAACTAATCCTGGGCCACACACATTGCTATATGATGAAATATGTAGTTTTGTTCTTTTTTTATATCCCTTTTTTTCTTCTTTTTTTTTTTTTAATTACCTAAACTCTGAGGCATTCTAAGGAAGAAGCAGTAGATAAGGAATTCTGTACAAATTGCTGATAAACAAATAGTGTGCAAGAACAAGCCTAGCAATCTATGCAATAGACACTTCTCTGTGCCATTCATGACAAGAACTGGACACCTCTTCTTTCTACTTATTGTGGAAGTTAATAAAGTATATTTCTCAAAGTTCATTAAATGTAACTATTACAGGATGAGCTGCATATTTCACCACTTGACTATAACATGGTATTTATTGAGCACAGAAGAAAAAATTAATATTAATATTCATACTATTACTATTACTACTACTACTACTACTACTACTACTACTACTAACTTAAACAATCAAAATATGCCAGCATATGTAAAGATAACTGATGTGGGACCCAAGGTGGGGACCTCCTCACCATCAACTCCATACTGCTTCTGGAAAAGCATGATGATTATTCATAGTACCATACACAAAAAGGGCAAATCTAACACCCAAGAAAGGACTGGATACCAGAAGGTTATGCATATAGCTTTTAATTCTATCATTACCAGAAGATTACGTTACTGGAAGAAAGCTGCAATAATTCCATGTTTTTGATAATAAGGGTTCATATCATGTAACTGGTCTAATAGCAGTATTTTGGTAATACTGCTGATTTTTTAATTAGACTAATAATAAATTATTGAATATGAGTGTGTTTATTTTGTCCACATAAATTGCACAGGTTATTTAATCTGCTTCCCTACCTTCAAGGCTTTGTTGTAATCTCAGCACATCATCTTGAAAATAATTCAGCCATGCTGAAGATTTAATCATATGTTATCCTTTTATTTTATTTCTTGAATAAGTGGCTGCCTGACTTCAGAAAGAACAACTAAAAACTGATATTGGAAGACAATAAAAGAGTATTCTATACACAAAAGCCCTTGCTGATAACACTGTAAGAAATATTTATAAGAAAAATATTTATAAGAAAAAAATAAGAAACTTGTTTTGTCCCAATGTTCGTTGTATATGCATATGGGTTAGTTAAAATGGCAGAGCTCTGCCATTTCTCTAGGAATCTCTATAAACTATTTTTAGGACCAACCCTTTTTGTGCATTCCAGTGAACTGCACTAACTAATGATATTGTCTAGATCTTGAGAAACTAAAATAATTTTTGCATGAAGATGTTTTGCAATTCACTCAGTCACATACACAAAATAGGTTGTGTTGGTGTGATGAAATCATTTGTGCTTTTTGTGTTCTCACCTTGCTTTTTCAATAAGCCTGACACTATCAAAACTTCAGCTTTTGTGCCACTAAACTCTAATTGGGGCAGCACAAAAAACAAGTGGCATTAGTAACCTTTCTGGAAGCATTTATTGCTATTAATAAAGCATGTGTTGAATTGAGGGGTAGGCTTAGTCTTAGGTTCTGCAAAAGACTACTATTGTCTTGCACTACTGCAAAATCATCTCTCCCTTAGCTACTCCTGACATAATGGTTTGATTGCTTTGTATTCTTTTCCTTAAAGGCAGATTCTATATTCTCTTTAGTCAATTTGCATTATTGCCTCTACTATTTTAATGGTTAGAAAAATTTTCTTCATACATAGCCTGAAATCCAATGCTTCTCTTTGTCCTTCAAATGCAGTGTTACTTACACTAAATAATCAGGGTTAATTGTCATACTTACTGTGACATTTTCCATCTTAATGCTTCACATTGCTCCTAGTCTGCCTTTAGTTCACCCACACCTAAGTAAAAAAAACCCAGAAAAAAAAAACAAACAAAAAATCCCCCAAACAAACAAAAAGCCCTCACAGAACAAGCATAGCTTGTGAAAACTTAACATAGCTAAGCAGATAAAAGATATCTCACTTGCTTATTTCAGCATGTCTGGGTTTTTATTGCAATATTATTCTGCTACTTTTTTATTATATGCTTAAAACCAGATATTGTTATCAGAACAAATTATTTTAAAGATTGGACTCCACAAACTGGCTAGAAAATAGCTCCTCTTTTATCTGTTCATTAGAGTACTTACCCTGTGTATTTTTACCTCCTTAGTCTGTGACAAGTAGAATCTATTGATGACTGTTATAATCATATTACTCTAATGATTGCTCTCTTATTGGTAACAATCCAGTTTCTATAAATAATGGAAACTTTATTGGAAAATAATATTAAATAATTTCCCCTCTGCATTGCCAACATCAACATTATTTGTCCCAAGAGATTTTTTAATATTACCAGAAAATTCATGATGTTCCATCAGAAAAGAGGACCATTTTAAGACAAACCTCATAAGCTAGGGTTGTTATCTGCAGATTTGAGTTCTATATTTAAAATATTCCCTGATTTAGATTTCAGCATCCAAAGAAACTGGATATTTTACACTCATGTATTAAGGCACATGTACCTTCCTAAATATTTACCTATATTGTGACTCTATATTCATTACAAGGCTTAATTTATGATAACCTCATGAGCTGTACCATGGAGGTACTGAGGTACCTACAGTCAAGCACATCATTCAGGTATTCCCTGAACCAACACTAATATTCAGCAAAGTGTGCTTATAATAAAATAAATAGCATTAAGTAGCAGCTATTACACTACTTATTTGATCACACCGTAACAAAAAGCACTAAAGAAATCAATTTTCAAGGCAGTCCAGTCTAAGCAACCTATTACTGTCAAAAGCAAAAGTGATTATTTTCCTGTGAGGAAAAAAGTGTTGGATTGAATTGGATAGTTTAAGAATTTTACTATTCAAGAAGTGTGACTCTGCAACATTGCAGTCTATATAGTATCTAAGTTTAGACTGTTACTTAGTAGTTCAGTACAAACACTGCATGCTTTTCAAAACAGGTTCCACACAGCTTTCAATAAGCAACATCTTGCTCCATTGATACACCCAATAAAATACATGGAACAAAGTAGCTTCCTGCTACTCTCTTGCTATTGGGGCAAAGGAAATGAAAGTGTAAGAATGCCACAAAGTTGCTTGAGAATAACTCCTCCTTTAATCTAACAGGCTGCTCAATAGAAAACCCATCTCCTAAATGATAGCTTCAAGTTTCTTCTCTGCAATCCAAAGAGATTTAAAATACTAACCTTCATTTTTTTTGGAGGAGTGTTAAAACCACAGTGCTCAAGGGAACCACCTAATTTCCTTGCATAGACCTCAGCATGGCAACAGTCATTGAGAAGTTATCAGTTATGCTGGCAAACAGAAGATGTCTTGTAAAGGTATTAATTTCACAAGAAAACTTTAAAAAATTTACTGTGTCATTTTGAGGGATGATAGTGTGTTCCCACATATAAATTTCTTATGGTGTGGCTAAACTCCTGATCGCTGAAGGACAATGAAAGCTATGTATCTGTGAATCAGCATTTCAGTATCTTGCTGTTTAAGAGTCTGATTGGAGAAGAGAGTTTAGATAGGAGTTTAGTATCACAATTCACCCGTTTAAAAGCACAGCATCTGAATCAGGAGACTCTCAGTCTACAGCTCTGAGCTCAAACCAGGAAACACAGACCTACACACTTCTAAAAGCAGAAACCAGGAATGAAAGAGTCCCTCCAAATATCCTTTAGGAAACTGGTAAGCAAAGTGATGAAGCAGAGAAGCCCATACAATCCAAAAGGATATCAATAATGTGTTAGACATGAGGAGTTCCAGTGAAATAGTTGACCAGCTGGGAAGGAATGCAGGAGTACCAGACATGTAGGATGAACTGCACACCCTGCAGAGAAGTAGCTGATTAGGGAAGCAAATTGTCCAATCCCCAATAGTAAACATAGAACCCATCTCAGTGTTGGTGAAAAAGAAACTATACATCACTAACACCAACAATCATGAGTTACACTAGATTTGAGTCTCAACAGCCACCTGACTATCACCTCATGCAGCTCATTTGTAATTACAGCAATAATATAACAATCTAGGGAGAGAAGGAGAAGGAAGAATTCAAATTCATGCAGTACATCTTGTTGAGGGAGAGCAGTAAGGGAGTATGGGTGAATCCACTTCTTCTGAGTTTCAGACCAAAAGGGAAAAAGAACTGCTAAGTGACCACAAAGGGCAGTTAGAAACTGACAAAACCAACACAAAATAAATACCCCAACAAACAAACAACAGAAAAAAAACCAAACAAAAAAGCTTCTAAATCCCAGAAGCAAACCAACCAACTTCCCAACCAACAAAAAAACCCACCACAGAAACATTGCCACTTTGGAATTTCCCTTGAAGTCCAGAAGGATCAAGTAGATGATGCATTTGTGAAGAGTAAACTAGGGCAGTGATAATGTAAGCTACTGACTAACATCCTTTGTGAATTCAGCAGTAGACAGGATGAAGAGGAAGCTTCTGAAATGCTATCATGAAAAGAGTAATAAGGGTAGGAACTGCCTCCCATTTGCCTCCAACTGACAGAGAAGAAACAGCTAAGAATGTGAAGATCAAGTGGTAATATAGTTGACATTGGTCCCAAAAGGACAGAATTATTGAAAGTTAAATTAGAAAGAATTTAACTCAAACTAAAAGTGATGTATTTCAAGAAGGCAAAGTTCAGTAAATAAACTCTCAGTGAAAATTTTCTGGGAGACTTGCCTAAGGTCTAAAGAAATTAGAGTGAAATGGTAGCTCTTTAACAAACTAATTTAACCAAAAGAGGAGAAAGATTTCTGATACATACTGAAGAATATTGACATTTTTTATGCTTTCTTCCCCCATGCTTTACAAGTTTCTTCTTTAGTCAAAGGGTCAACATAAATTGAATTTCTGTTTTAATTGGTGCACCAGTGATAAAGGATTAAGATCCTGCAAGGAAAGGATGAATTCATTTATGAATACTTGTATAATCGAGGTATTTTCAAGCCAGCTGAGTATAATTAACTTCAACTGGAGGCACCCAAAATCAGCAAATGACAAAGTATTAGCTAATGTGTCTACAACAGTGACATAGCTTAGAGCAGTAGAGTGCATCAATCCCTCATTTCCCCACTTACTCCATGTTGACTCAGACTGTGGGGCAGTGTTTCTGCATGTGATGGGAATTCCTTTTGGATGAAATTAAATCAGAAGATCTGTTCAAAGTGCAGCAACAGTCTCTAAAAGGAACAGAAAGGTCTCAATCAATGTGTGATCTGCAGCACAAGCAAGTCCCACAGCAAGTACCAAGTGCACATGCACTGACCAAATGCTCAAACCACAGAGACTTCCTGTGTTCTTTTGCTTCTTGTGCCACTTAAAAGGCTAAAGGTGTTGAGTTCAATAACCAGTTTGCATAGATGCCCTATGCTAAGGGCATTCCTTTATATTATACCAAGACCTATGGTTGAATACATATTTTCTTCATTCAACTGTTGTATCCCTCTTCAGCACTTTTCTGAATTGGCCATTTCACCTGCCTGACATTTTTTTGTTTGTTTTTAAATTAATAATGATTGCCCTTTTCCATCTTTCAATCCCTATCAACTTCATTGGTCTCATAAAAGATTCAATATATTGTAGTCATAGTGCCAGTTCATGGTCAAGGGTCTCTGCTATATCCTCTTGCATTTGTCAGTTCTGAATCTACCATCAGTTACCCCCTGGACAAGCTCTACATATTGTGTCTCATTTACCCTGCCTCTTCCTCTTACAAAGGAACAACTGAGAAGTTGGAAGTCATTAATTTAATGATGTTCACTTGATCATTTGCCCCTGCCACAAAATTTCACAGCATCTCTTCCATTCTGAGCATCTGTTGGGCCAATACTGAAATTCAGTCAGGAAGCGACAGGCACTGTGTGTTATATCTAAGTGGAAAATAACTAAAAAAAGAATTTCTCTGAGGAAAAAGTGCATGAGAGGACCCATGTGCTCCTCTCACCTCCACTAAATGAATGAAAGGATGCTCTGGCAGCAAGAATCACACAAACACAGGAAAGGGCACCAAACTTCCAAAGAAAACATGTATAACATTTGATATGCCTGGTATGCAAACATATCAATTTATGTCATACACAGCTGAAAATAATGTCTAGGAAACATGGAAACTCAGAAGTGGATTACAGAACACATTTTCATGCAGTATCATAGTTATGCATATATTCCTTCAGTCAAGTAAGACAGCAGTAGAAACACATCATAGCAGTTGGACTGCACTTCTGGAGTTTAACTCCTCCAGCCACCTGGATGCTCAGAGCACTTAATAGTAGCTTGCTCAGGGCACTGTCCAGTTGGACTTTGCCTGCAAGGAAAGGGACTCCACAATTTCCTTGGGCAACCTTTTTCTGTGCCTGATCAACTCTACAGCAAAACAAGTTCTATAGGTGCACTTCACTTAAGTTTAAAACTAAAGAGTCTGTCTCAATTTTTTTGTATTATAAATATAGTAAAAAACCAAAACCTACTGTCATGGACTTAGACTCAAACCTGGAATATACAGAACTATCATACAGCATACAAAGAAATGGAGAGGCTTTTAGTGCCTACAGTGTGCAAAATCTTGGGTCAGGTGAAGGCACTAAGATTTTTGTCATGAATTTTTAGTCAGTATTTTGGCAAATACATGTAACCAAATTTTCAATATCTGAATTTTTATATCCTAACAAAGTTGGGTATTTTTTAATAAAAGTGAATAAATGTGACAGAGGATGAGAACTAGTGCTTTTTCTTTTTTTTTTTTTTTCCTTCTCCCTAGTGAATATCAGCCCTGTAATGACAACCTGGTCAAATGTGAATCCTATTTCAAATTTGAAACTTATTTCAGATTTCATATTCTTAAAATAGAGACCCAAGAGTTATCATAATATCCACACAGAAATAGAGCAGATTTCTTCATCTATTCAGTTTTATTTAGTTATATTTCCACTTAGCTTGCCCAGAATTTTGTTAGAAGTTTTTGTCTCAGGTAGGTACTGACTGTTGATCCCATGATATAAAGAAATAGATAAGTCATAATTTCTGTTGGTAATATTTTCCACTGTTTTGTACACATTTTTATAATAATATTCAAGAAGTTACACTTAAGTGGTTTGATAAATACCATACTCATTCTGAAAAGTATCCTAACCCCACATTCCTAACCCAATCTTAATAAAGCCAGTTTGCACACATTCTGAGCCATGTTAATTCCCAACTTCAGCATAAACAATTTACATAATAATAAGAAAAGGAGAAGGAAAAATATGATGTTAACCCCAAATCCCAAAGTATTCTATCTCTGAGCTCCTGATTTTCAATGCCATAAAGAGCTTAAAGAACTCAGTTATAATGAGAATTTAAGACATTTTTAGAAAGGCAAATCCCATTCACCATTTCCAGAACGTGTTTTCAAATTTTAATTGCATTTTTCACTGCTATTTCATGAGCATCACACTGGCAAATACAGCCACAGAATATTGAGTATCTGCACTCCTACACAGCTCCCAGGCTAGGAATACAGATTGCATTAGCTGAAGTATTCTACACTACAAACAAATTTTCTTGATATTTAAGAATCCACAGTATATTTCAAGAATGTATTTTACAATTATGTGATGAACTAAAGCTGCCACTGAATGATATCAGGAGAAAAAAAAATCCAAAGTAACCCAACAAATATGAACATACAGTGCATAAAAGACTACATTAAAACAAGAAACAAGATACCAGAATCCTGACTACTCTTTTGCCTTCTAGTCTCTAACATTCAGTATGTTTTAGCACATTCCTCAAAAAAATAAAAAAAAAATCTAGTGTCTTAACTTTACAGACTCTGAGATAAAATATATGCATTACCATTCTGATATTAGAGTCTCTGTTTACATGTGTAAGAAATTAAATCGAAGCAAAAGTTATAAAACAGAATATTAATAGGTATATGTTCTATGTCAAATTTTTTTTCTTCTACTTTGGTATATCATATTGCTTCAGTTTTAAATAACTAAAAATTGTTAGCAGATCCATCTATTTTATTACCTTTGACACAGACTAAATATATCACTATATCACAGACGTCTGAAATAGATTATATGTTGCTTTAATAGATTAATTTTATTACGTATTGACATCAGTATTTGTCAAAATTAATGTTTTTTAATGACAATACATGCTAATGATTAACTATAAATACTGAGGAGGAGTGAAGGCATTTAGAAATTACTAAAATGACAAGTTTCTAATATTACCATGCATAAAAATGGCACACACATCTTAAAACAAAACCAACCAACCAACCAAACAAAACCCCCAACCTGAAACTAGCTTTCCTGTTCTTTCCATCCTTGGAATAAAAGGATAACATCAAAGTGCAGAAATAATATTTGCTTGTATTTTACTAATTCTGTAAATATTCTCTACAATGTCATTGTTCTCAAAACATCTTTCCTGAAAATGAGATAAAGACTGTAAAAAAAAAAAAAGAGTGAACACCCCATCAGTATGATATTATATATAGAAAAAAAAATAAAAATAATCTACACAAATCAATTGTTGTTCTGATCCAAGTTTATTTTCTCAGGACACTCTTACTCTTTACTAAATTCTAGTTGCAAAGAAGAACAGAAGTGCATTACATTCCCCTGCACAAACCCCAGTTAAAAAAAAACAGGCAAAGAATATTAGCTCAAAATAAAAATTTTAAAATTAGCAAAAATAGTTTCTTATATTGTGTTTTTAAAACAGTGCATTAAAAAGGGAAGTCCTTAAGCCATGTGTAGCCTCAACTACGGCAATATAACAAAGATTCATCATGACAAGTTGCACCCTACAAGTCTAGGAAAATCTATTTTTCTAAGAGAGAAAGATTCTGTGAGCATGATGTTGAGAAACACTGTAGAAGCTCCATACATGGAGATTTCCAGGCTATCAGCTGAACCTGCTCTGGTGTTTGTGACACTTCACACAGGAGGCTGGGACAAAGGACTTCAAGATGTTCCTTCTATCAATATTCCTGTGAGTCTTTGCAAAAAAATTTCATTTGAAGAATCTCTATATATTTACTACTACAAAAAAGGTGTATGCTTTTGAAAAATGTTTATTCCTGTAAGATAATATAACATAGAAATGGGGAAAAAAACCCCAAACAATTAAAGAAATTAAAACCTTGCATGTAAAAATCAAGTATGAAAAAAAGATTTATTTAATTTAGAGATGGTATGAAGGTGATACACAGCAGAAAGATAAAACACAGCTAGAAGTAGTGCAGAGAAAAAGTGAGTGCCACATATGTCTGTCTTATATGAAAATCGAAGGGAGGAGCAAAATTAAATTATAACTTGAAAAGAAAAAGTCTAGCTATGCAACTAACGTGCATAACTCCATTCCACAATTCAATACTAAATCCCTGTGATTCAAAAATATAAGCCTGGAGTTAAGTAATAGAAGTTTGAAGGGGGGACAAAATGCCAGTCAGTTAGGATTTGAGTAGCTGAGCATTCACGAACAGACTTTCTGAAATACTGCAGTCTGTACTGCCACTGCCAGTTTGTAGGAAAGGACAGTTCACTGGTGTATGTGGAGAAGGCTTTGAAGTGTAGAAAGGCTCTCACACACAAAAGACAGGTTTGAAGCATCTTCTACATATAAAAAAGGTTGACAGCACTGAAGTACCATGTGATGAGACCCTGGAGTTTGATCTCTCCATTTTTCCATAATAATAAATCAAGCGGTGATACAGTTTATTCTACTCTGCCTTTTGAATTCCAGCTGTTAATATTATGCACTCTTAGCACCAAAACAATACATTATTACCATCGAGTGCTATTTATCATTTCAGATGTTAAATTCTTAGTGGCATTAATTATTCATAAGACAAAGACAACTCAACTATTAAAATGTAAAATAAGGGTGCAAAGTATGCTTTGATGGATACCCTTTGAAATATAGGAGTGTCATAAATCTTCCACTTGAGTATCTTTCCAGTTTAAACCCATCAAATTATATGAACTTATCAGAAAGGCTTTGTGCTGTTCAGTTTAAGTAAGCCACCTATTCACTAGGTAAATCAATATGCTTTGCAAGAAGATTAGATATTTACAATGCACATAAAGCATCTTCTATGAGACAAAAAAAAGAAAAGGCATTTTCCATTAAGATGACAAGACATCAAAATTTTCTTCATAGATATAGGGATTACATTGTTTTAATTCAACATTACTGTTATCATAAAATATTTGACATTCCAAACCATAGTAGAGACTGCAAAAGACATAAATCAGTCTGGCTTGTACATTAGCCCAGGTGCCATATTACAGTTGAAATAATTCTAGGGGATGTTCCCCTCTCTAAATATGCAGAAGTATAATCAGGCAAAAAAATCCTATCTAGAAAGGAATATTTAGATTTAGCAATAATTTTAATCTGGAATATGATATTTTTTAAACAGAAATCTGGAGAGAGCAAGGGGCAGGGAAAGGGTGATGAGGAAGAAACACAAATTTATTCAAAGTCTCTGAAAATTATTACATTATTATCTCATTATATACCATATGTATAATTATATTATACTTCTGTAAGTATAGATGATACTCTTTTTCAGAAATTAACTTCCAAATGCTCTTTTATTTTCTGGTTAGAAAAACCTACAGAGTCAAAAATATGTGAAAAGGCTCTGAATCAGGCCTGAATAAAAGCACCCAAGAATCATAACAAAATCTAGTGATAGCACTGCATAATCTAACTCAGCGGATTTTGCAGGAATAAAAAATAAAATAAAATCAGGAAATAAGTTGTTCATGAAATGCTCATGAATTATCAATAACATTAAGAATGTTATTTCAGAGATTTAGTTGGAGGTAGAGAGTGCAGGACTCATTTGCACAGTCCTTACAACATCACAGCTGTACATTCCTTTTATGTAACATGTCTGATTCTTCAGTATTAGGCATTTCAAGGAGTCAAGTTAAGCAAAGCAGATACTTAAATTATGTCATACACAACAATTTAAGGAGTTTGTAGCGATGATTTCAGTTGAAGATTAGCACCAATAGTTGGGATTTGGAGAAATTTACTCCTTTCTACCTGAAGGCAAGGGATGAAATTTTCCCAGACTAACACTACAGGTTTGTGTTTTATTCTTAATGGGGCCATGGTTATGAGAAAATTGAGGCAATGAAAAACAATTAAGGACAATAACAATTTTCACAAGAATTTCAACACAGTCCCCTGAGTTCAGGGAATTCAAGTGGCTAAATTCTCAGCTAAAAAGTAAACATTTCAGGGATTGCTTAGTCAGTATATTTACAGAGTTATAGGTAGGTTTTGCCTTGCCAAAACAACATGCACCAGCCTTACATAAAAATCTCTAATGCCTTTCACATTCTTGATGAGATGGAGAGTTATCTCAGAGCCTAATAAGTGAGACAGTACATCTAAAGCACAAATAAGTGCCCCCTCCTTTAATATGAGGAATAAGGTGAGCTCCTTAAGCATTTAATTTTAAAACTGATTTTCAAATTACTGCAGATGTCCACAGTTGAACCTTAAAGTTCTTTTCAGCTTATTATTCTTTTGGGAGGAAAAAACCAAGAAATACCCCAGTACTTCCTTTGGGGCATCAACCCCAGATTAAAATCAGTAAAGTTCTTCATTTGTTTTTTTGGGGTTTGTTTTTTTCAATATAGGGTTTTGTAGAGTTGGGCTGTTCAGGGTTATTTTTAGGTTTGGTTTGATTTCTTTGTTTTTCAATATTTTCCACAATAACACCAGTCTGTTGCCCTGCTACATCAGGTTATGATTTTTAACTCTTTTCTAAAGGGTTTCTTTCAAGATAACATCCCTCAACCTAATGCACTGTCAATGGGTTTTGTCCCGAGCAAAATAACTTCCATTTAAGGTTGGTTTAATTTTTGATTGTTTGTTTTAACACAGCATCTATATGAATGTTTGATCTGTGTGATGTTGTAATGTACTTTTAGCAATTTTTCTTTCTCAAAAAATTTCACACATCCAACATTTACATTATGCCCATAAGCAGCTATCATCTTATAATAATAATCTCTGGCATCAGCTACAGATCAGCAATAAAAAAGCTGATGATTAAATCACCAGAGAGATTATGACATCTATTTATGCTCCAAAGTTGACCAGACAGTTTTTAAACTTGTAAATGCATCAATTACTATTTCATTTTGTATCAAATAAGAAAGAGTAATATAAAATTATGTCACAAGTCTTAAAATGCATTGATCATCACTATTAGTTTATCGAACAGTACATAATACTGCATTTTACATAGTCTCTATTATGAATGCTGAGTATTTGGCTAGAGAATAACTACAGTAATGCTTTCTCAGGTCTCTTTTGGGTTTTCCTTAAAGAATCAGACCCACCATGAGAGAAGAAAAGATCCTTTGCTTGACTGAGTGAAGGGATAATTAAGGTGACCCAAACAAGACAGAAAGCATCAACTTTCTAACATCTGAGTACATGCATATCATAGCTCCCACATAAAAGCAAAATAAAAGCCTCTATGTACTGAAGCACCTTTAAGAGACTAACACAGTATTTACACTTTTATTCTGTCTTCTCAAAGGAGAAAAAAAAGTTCAACAATATTTGCTAAAATATTCCTTACAGGGCAATTTTGAGATTTAGAAAGGAATTTAATAAAAGATGTTGCTTACTCTTTCAGTGCTTTGAGAAAATGATATCCTGTAAAATGCTAGATGAATTATTTTCGAGCTGGAAAGCAATTACATTATGTTCTGTTTATACTATATCACCGTAACTTGCCTGAAGCATGGAAGACATGAACACTCATCACTTACACTAGTTTCCAGCATTTTCTTTTTTATGTTAAATGCCTATGCTAATTCATAACAAAATGAAGAGACAGGAACTCCAAACAGTATTATATACATATGTATAAAACCACATAAAGTGTATAAATATATATATATAAAAAGATGGATGGAAAACAGGCTTCCCTAGCTAAGGGAAATGTGATATTTTGGAATGCACCCTGTTTAGAAAAAAAAAATTAAGATTTTTGGCACTCATTATTATTATTACTATTATTTTAAGTGTAAATTTTATTATCTCACGCCAAGGACTAAAATGAAAGATCACATCAGTCTCAAATAGCTTATACTTCTGTATGTGAAGAACTTACCAGTAACATACGATATGAGATACCCTGGGGGGTAGAATCCTGTTCTGACATTATCTCACACCCTAATGGGTAGAAATAATGGGTCATAACAGCTAAGCTAAAGATGTAATCTCTTTGTAGTCCAGTGATCTCCAATACTTCCAGGGTTCTCCTGTTCACATCATACGAGTACAGCACATGAACAGTACAGCAGATTCAAAATGAACAGGAGATCCAATCTCCCCCTTGGAGAAAGAGAGAGGTGTGAAGAATAGAAATTGTTTAAACACTATTTTATGTCAGTCCCCAGAAAATGTATATATTAGGAATGACTACTGTGAGCAATTTGTTCAGCTCACCACTTCCTTCTGAAATGCCCATGAAGAAGTTGGTTATTAACAAGCCTTTCAGGCTACATATATTGGTCTGATCAACTGCTGATCTGTCAAAGTCAAAAAGCTTTTACCAGAAAAATGGAAACAAACACACAACCAAAAAGCTAGAAAGATATCTGAATAAAAACATCAAAACTGACACATTCAGTTATGGGTGTTAGAGGGGCTTGTATAACAATATAGATACATATAACAAAGAGAAAAAATCCCTCCAGAAGTTCTGAATCTGCTTAAAAAATTATCCTATATAGAATGTTAGGATTAACATTTTAATATTCTTAGAAGAAGTTTCAAGAATTCAAGAACTGCCATACTGGCTCAGCCCCAAGGTCTGTCCAGCAGTGCACCCTGTCCTGCCAGCTGTCAGCAGCATTTGATTAGAAAAACAATAAAATAGGAACAGTACAGAATGATACTTGCCCATCTGTAAAGGCTCTGAGGTGAAACCTTGATCACTGTGTTTAATGATCACTGATGAATCTATCTTTTATTACTTGGTCTAGGCATTCTTTAATCTATACACACATTTGCCCAGGTGCAATCTCCACAGTTCAAATGTGTTTAGAAGTAATTTGAAGTAATGTGTTTAATGTTTCCATTCCATTTTATAGCTCCTTATCTATTCTTCCATGTTTGAGACTCATTCTTTATAAGGCATAGCTATTCCATGCTATGATCCATTTCTCCAATATTTTATTCTCAAGATGCAATGAGGAGAGTTTCATGCTATATTTGAAGTGGGAATTTAGATACAGGTGGATGGAGTAGGATAGTAGCATGCCCCAGGTTTTCAGGACTTCCCTGATAAATTCCAAACCCATAGTTTCATATATGACTAAGCACTGGCCTCAAGTTTCAGAAGTTCTGAAACATATACTGTGTTATAAATATAGACAGTATACTATCTTCATCAAAATAACAGGGAGTGGAAAACAGAAAACCTTCCACATTGAAGAGGAAAACTGGATTGCCTTCATTCATAACAAATATAACTTTATTCAGATAAGGGAAGTAAGGTTGTGTACAATTACTTTATCTATTGCTGTTAATTTCTGCAGTTAGAAAATCCAAAACTTTAGGACATGTAATATTGGATCTTTTCCATCTCCTTCATACAATAAAGAAACATTTAAAGGTCTGAAGGACTTAAATACCTTCCTTGTTTTCCTGTTTCATGTGGAGCTTGGAAATCTTTTAGCCTTCATCTGATGTTGAAGAGTTTGGCAAGGTAACTTGCCCCTCACACAATAAATGAGCATATATAGGTTTGAGTGTACTATATAAAACATCCTCTGTCCTGTAAATAAATGTTCTTGTACCACAAATACAGTATTTAAATTTCAAATGTAAGAGGTCATGACACTGGGGACACATCATAAAAAACAGGAAAAAAATTAGTCAAGGAATGGTACATCTATTTAGAAAATACTTCAAAGGGGAAATATTTTCTATTTCTGAGTTCAGCTAATAATCTTCAGAAAAATATTAGTTTCTGTGACACAAAGAGCTAGGGAAATCATCTCAACACTTAGTTTTTTGGTAATTAAATTTATAAAATTACACTTTGCAGCCATTCAAAAATTTAGAGGAAGTAAATTATCTGGGCCATCAAGAGGGGTAGAAGGAAAAAGAGACACTGAGAAGAAAACACATTTGTGTAGGACTTCATCTTTTTACAGTAGTCATATATAATGCTACATTAAGTCTGATGAAGCTTGTAGAAAACCAAATTAAAATCTACTGCACTCACTGAAAAAAGACCATGGCATTTTTTCTTTTAATGTCCTAGATCTAAGTGAAGGATGATTATGGAATACACCTTGTTACATGGGTGTCTGCACATTTTCAGGAAAAAAAGTCAATATTGCTGAAGCCACATTTCTATTTTTTAGAAAAGCAACTCCCTATTAATTTTTATCATTCATTGACTATGCCTGTTCCAGCACAAAAAGATCCAGTATTACCCCACACAGATGCCCCGAGGACAGATGGTATCACAGTTCAGAATAACCTTTCCTAACACAGTCCTTCAAGGCCTGGGAAAATCAAGATCTCAGCGAAAATATATAAGTTGGGGCAACACAAATTTATGGACACATTTTTCTTTGCATGCCAATGAATTTTCATCACTACAGTCTCACTATGAAAATCCATTTTAACAACTAGCTTGCTATATATTGGTTACAAAGGAATCTTGCCTTACAGAGCATTTTTCTGTAACAGTTATAAATTTTCTTCTATATTTAAGTGTCACTCCTTTGCTGGGACATTTTAAGTTCTCTCTCCCACTACAACAAGCCTCACACCCACCCTGTGTAACACACTCACCAGCTTCAAGTGACCTCTGATCCCTGGGCTGGGAAGACCAGTGAAAGCTTGGGAAGAATTGCCACTGAACAGGCAACTTCATTTGTGTAACTAAGAACTTACCATCTGCTTTCTGTTTGTCTGGGTGTTTTTTCCCTTTCCAGACCTGGGAGAGAAATGTGACCCTGACTGCTGGAATATTAAATAGTGACAAATGAAATAACTGAGAAATAAATATTCTGTGTGCCTGTGATGTCTATCTGAGATGAGGTACTTACAAGTCTGAAAACAACCCTAAGCCCTATGTTCAAGTTGAGGTCACTTAAATGGTTGGTGTAAGGGTCTAAGCAGAGGAAATATGTGCATTCATTTTTTTTGTCAGGAGAACTGTGGATTGTACAAGTATGTATACAAAAAAAATAAAAGGAAATAATGTATGACTTTGACACACGGTTGTATACTCTAGAGTGCTAGTAACTCTTAAAATAAGTTTACTTTACTTTCTCATTATTTAAAATTAAATGACATTGTTTAGATGATTTATTATTACATTTATATAAATAGGAGAAATTACCTCTAAAAGAAAAAAAAAAAAAAGCAGACTACTGCCTAACATCCTTGAACTCCTGAATGCCACAGGTAGACACAAGTCAGTCAGACACAGTGACTGTTGCCTTTGCCTCACCTTGGTTTATTTCTCATCAGCCAACACAACACCATGAAACGCAACTGGAGCTTTGACCAAATGATTCTTGGCAACTATTTTCACATAGTATTCACAGAAAACATAACCCACACACACACACAAACAGGAGAATAATTTGGCGGACCACTAGAGTGGTTAGGATGGCAGAGTGAAACAGCTAACAACCAGATAATAGTACTTTTTGAGCTACAGGAGATATTGTTCTGTTTAATGATCCTTGGCAAAGTTTTCTTCTATGAATTTGTCAATTTTTCAAATCTATAGCTGACATAACTGAGTTATGATAAAGGAAAAAATTTTAAAACTAAGCAAACAAACAAACCAACCAAAAAATACACCACAACACCCCAAACCATCAAATCAAAACCCACACAAAATATTTGTTTATATTGTCAGCTAAATTGCATCACACTGCACTCATCGGCAGTTCGTGGCTTTGGAATTGTGAATCCCCACGAGAGCTTTATAACTCTCAGTGAAACATTCCTGGGGATGTTTTCTCTATTCACTGTGACCACTAAAGCAAGTAATCATTACAATAATCCTTGTAAAACAATAAGTAATGAGGCAAGACAGTAAGGAGATTATATCACGCAGAAATCATCCAGAGAAAGAAAAACTTGAAAAAAAAAAGAGCATCCCAGCTGTAACTTTAAGAAAATATTTTTCTTTCAAACAAGGTAGACAGTATAGTTTCATCACACCTATGGATTTATTTTTACTGTGCAGAGTACCCAACTGTCTCTACTGTTCAGAGCTAAAAGTGTGGCCCCTCATCTTCTGAAAGGAGCCAATGAAGTTAAACCACACATTCCACATGAACTATCACCTTACAGGTTTTTGCTGTTCTTAGTGAAATTGTTCAGTATTTGTGCCTTTAAAAATAAAGACATACATGCATATATATATATATATATCTTTAAATACCCATTAAAATCCTTTGAGTAATAATACCAATATTCTGAGACTAGAAGAATA
>NW_008662019.1:0-5649 GCF_000695815.1 Acanthisitta chloris | reverse complement strand
GCTTCAAAATTAATTTTACTTCTTCCATGACTGCAGTAGTATAGCACATTTGATTTATTACTTGTGTTACAGTTTACCTGGTAAAAATCCAACTGTGCTTAGTTTTGTACCAAGAAAAGATAAAACCTGCTGTTACCTACAACACAAAATTTATAAGCTCATAAATCATAGGCATTAAACAATGAATGTAACTGCAAGAAACAAGTAATTGAAAACTGTGAGCATTAATAAGAACTTGAATTTACATATACAGAAGAATTATTCATACATAGTTTTAAGTACACAAATATACAAATAAATAAACCTAATTACTAAGATTGCTTCAACAACAATTGCTGAATTTTCTATGCTATTTGGCATCAGTCAGTTGTCTGCTATATAGAAAGCAGGTCCTACCACAGGGTGTTGCAGGAAGAGAATCCCAGAGAGGAGCAGGAAAGCACAAAGACTGTTGTTAGCAGTGTTGAAAAAAGCCTGGCAGCTATTCATGCACAATTTCATTTAAAATGTGATACTGTTCCAAATAAACTTCTGATTAATTACCTGAAAGCTAATGTCACTGAAACTGAGATCAAGTTAACACTATTCCTAGATTCACAGCCAGACACAATAACTGGAAACAAGGTGATAACCTTTTACAAGAAGGATGCTTCTTGCTTTTACAAGAAGGATGACATATGCCAGACTGAAGAAGGACTAGAATTGTGTACTTGACAGACAAAGAAAGAATCCAATAACAAAAAAAAATTAGGTGGGGTGTCAAGATCACAACAGTTGTTCAGGAATAGATTTCAATGGAAATGAAGCTTTTTTTGGTAGAGGCACAGAACATGTAGCCTAAATTTGAGAAATGAGATGTGTCCCATTCCAACATTTTTTGTGTGTCTTAGATGTTACAGATAACAAACTTCAGAAAATGATGGAATAGTGGGGAAATGCAAGGCATTAGCAGAAGCCATACCAAAACAGAGCACAATTTAAGGGAATGTCACAAATCTTTGGATAGAGAGGGGACACAGAAGAGAGATGTGGATTTTATAGTCTTTCTTCTCCTTTTTGGACTCATTTGGGGAGAAAGTCTACATGCACTTTACTTGCTCTGCAAAAGCATATGTAGGTCTATGAAATTCACATCAGAGAGATGTGCAGGAAGGAGAACAGAATAATTCCTACCATTGTAATTTAGAACTAACACGGCCTTGTCAGGAGAGGTACAGCTTCTCTCAACTGTTTCTGCTCAGTGCAAGTCCCTCTTGCATTAAGTTGTGTATTTATTTTAACATCTACATTCGTGCCATCACAGTAGTGCATTGTCTTAGAGGATCAATTATAATTTATACAGAACACTGTAGGCTACAGTTCCAGTCTCACATACATCTGTACCTCTATCTATTATTCCTATCACCTGGGAAGGGATCATTATCAGCTTTAAACCACTTATTAAACCTTTTCCAATTCCATCCACTTCTATAACATTTATCACATCAAAACCTCCTGCTCACACATCCAAACCCCTCAGTGAAGTACTGTCCTCTGAAACATTACTTTGACTGCCTCCAGTGACTCAGCCACTTGATAATTAGCAATGTCCCTACCAAGATTGATCACCTAGAGTCTAATTAAATACTCTGTGTGAACATTTCCTGATTAAATTCAATTGCATTATGCAAAATTAACACCTATTCTTCATTTGAGCAACCTGTAGCAGTAGTACTCTCTTTTACAGCTTTGTTTCATCTCAGCTTCACTTTCCAAAGTTTTTTATTATAGAAATATTGCTATTTTTCATAATTCTGATGCTTAAAATATTCAAATGCAATCCTTCTGTAGGATAAAAGAACAAATAAGAGAACAACACCTGAACATGAGAACATCTCATCCTCCAAAATCAGTGAGCCTTAGAAGGATCACTAGCAGATTTCCCTCTTATTATGAGGACCACCAGTCTGTCACTCCTCAAGTACTTGCAAAGCATGGACTACTGAATAAATTGATACTCCACACAAATGAATTCATATAAAGGAAAAAAAAGCCCAAAACCAACACACACTCACACACAGAGATTTTTTTTCTATCCCTTCACAACATTGTTGTCATTGTGGCCTCGAAGCCATAAAATTACCAGTAAATTCATAATTTAATTTCTTCTTCCGAAAGCCTAGTAAAATCAGATCCCTTCTTCAGACAGTAAGAACATTTGAATTTTGGAGATACTGACCCAGTGAAATTTTTGCAACAATGTCCATATGAAATCTGCAGATACAATTCTTTGAAAAGTGACAGGGCACTATAGAGACAAAAAGACCTAAAACCAAGAAGGAGAATAATGTCTAAAGAGCTCTGGGTTGTATTATTTTTTTTATCCTAGTGCTCAGCTTAAAGGAAATTTTAGAATCATACAAGGTAAGCAAGATTAAAATAAGAGTTGAAAAGAAAGTCTACAAATCATACAGTCTAGAAATAATAAATATATACCACTATTATTAATATTACAAGATTTTATTAAACTTGAAACTTCATTAAAATAGCCAGTTCAGTCTTTTTTTTATCTTGGAAATATTTCCTGGTATCCTCACTTCTAAAGAAAACAGCTTTTTCATTCAGCTGGACACACACACAAACTAATGTAAACAAAACAATCATTATTTCAATAAGGAATGTCTGCTTACAAATTAGTTCCAAAAGAAAATCCAGAATTAAGAATTTAGAAATGCTCACAAAGAAATTACTCCTATTCTTGCCCAGAAACAAAGAAAAAGCATTCAGACATTGCTGCTTTTATCTTCAGATATATTTCTTCAGATAAGGTTAGTACAAGAGTTAAACTCCAGTTGCTCAGATGACCTATCAATACATAAATTCACCTGTATTACACTGTGTGAGAGAACAAAAAGCTGGTAATCCTTCCTTCCTCCTTAAAAAATGCAGCAGCAATTTGGTCCACTTACTTATCACAGCTCATACAGAAAAGCCACAGAAGTATATGGAAAAGATCCAGGTAGCTTTTTTTGTTGCAGTTCTAAAGAAATAAGATTATGGCAGTATGTACTGTTTTAATGAAATTGGATTACTTTGTGGAGATATTTCTCTTCTGCTGATTTCTTTTTCTTGGACACCTTTTTTATGTTCTGGCCTTAGAGTCAGAAACACTTATTTTAGGACCTAGCAGGTCTAGAATCAGGCTGGCATCCTCCACATTCCCAACCCTCAGTTCACACCACTCCTCCTAGAGTCACAGGATCCTGACACATACAGAAACAAACTTCAGCTCCAAAATAATTTTGTTGTCACAAAAGAAAAATTAATGCCTGAATAGTGCATGGTAGCTAAATATCTGTTTACTGAAAAGATGTTCATTTGTACTTTTGGATCCAGTTTTGAATGAAAGTAAATAAATAAATAAACCCAAACAACAAAAAAAACAACAAACCAAAAAAAATCAAACACAAAGCAAAAGAACTTCCAGACAAATAAAAAAATAAAAAACCCAAACAAACCAAGCAAAAGCACCCTGAACCTCTTGTTGCTCTCAAGTCATCTATGTTATGATCATTGCTCTACCAAGGTAGAGAATAACTGAGGAGCAGTTAAATTAATTACTGGTTAATGTTGTAAATACCCATCAAAGTTTCTTTTATCCACACTATTAAATAGGCCTTCTGTATATCTTACAGTACAGTAAAAGGTGAATTTGAAAGCTGTTTTCAAATCAGAAAACATAAAGTTTTCATAATTTAATCCCTGGATAAACTAGAACAATCAAGGTTTCCTATCTATAAATGCAACTATGCTAAAACCTTCCTTAATGTTGATTTTGCAGCACAATTATAATGTCACAAAAAGAACATTAAAGGATTTGATTAATAGTCATATGTAATGGTAACTACACATTCAACCATTACATACAGATGAAGAAATAAATTGCAAAAAAGAAATATAAGACTAATGTCAAAATTTATAAGACCGTGAAACATGAACATTAAAATCAACGAGGTCTGCAATGTTATTGCTTTTAGGTTTTTGTACTTTCCATAGCAGTTTCACTATTTTTCATTTGAACTTGACTGTTCTTTTCCCTTTTATAATGTTTCAGGTGAAATAACCTTTTCACCTTTATGAAAGTTAGCAAACGTTATAACGAATGATTCTAAACAAAGGAGTGCTGCATATCTGCCTATAATTACAAACCCAGCATTTTAAGAAATTACCATTTTAAAAAATATTAATATCAAGATGGTGAATTTACCAACTTTGAATAACAGTATATTCAGAGCAGCTCAGCAAAAGCATTTCCAAGAATGCCTATCAGTGGTTTCTGCACAAAATTTGTGCTTGTCAAGGATAAACACAACCTTTCAGCTACATTTATGCTTGCTTAGATTCCAAGGACATTTTTAGGCCTCCCTAATTAAGGCAATGCTTTACCAGTGCTCCTGCAGTTGCAGGTAATTGGCTATCACTAACAGCAGGAGGATGATGAGGATTTACTTTCTTAAAGTAAAAACCCTCCCTCCCTCCTCTCCAAAATAATCAATGAAAAACAAACCCAAAAGAGAAACCTGTTTTCTTCTTTTATTTCTCTAAGCTTAATCCTACAAACAATGGTAATGAATTCCAATTTAGTTTAGATTGTGCTAGGTGAGTTATTTTATCAGTCAGTTACATGAAAAATTCAAAGAACCTGGCTGAGTAAATAGGAATTTCTCATAGCTGCAAATATTGCATTTAACAGTAAATGTTCAATTTTAAACAGAATCACAGAATGAGTCAGGTTGGAGGGTACTACAGTGGGTTATTGGGTCCAACCACTGTGCTTAAGCGCAGTTGTCCTGGGGTACATGGCACAGGATTGTGTCCAGATTGTTCTTGAATATCTTCAGTGGGGGAGAATCCATGACCTCTCTGGGCAACCTGTTCCAGTGCACAGTCACTCACACAGTAAAGTTCTTACTCATATTCAGTGCAATTTCCTGTGCATCAGTTTCTGCCCAATACTTCTTGTTTTATTATTATTTGGCACCACTGAGAAGAGCCTGGCTCCATCTCCTCCTTCAGATACTTATATACATTAATGAGATCCCCTCTCAGTCATCTCTTCTTGAGGCTGAACAAGCCCAACTCCCTCAGCCTTTCCTCATAAGAGAGATGCCACAGTCCCTTAATCATCTTTGTTGCCCTCCACTGGACCCACTCTAGGATGTCCATGTCCCTCTTCTATTAAGGAGCTCAGAACTACATGAAATACTCCATTTATGGTCTCAGGAGGGCTGAGTAGAGGGGCATGATGACCTCCATCAACCTGCTGGCAATACTCTTCCTAAAGCATCCCAGGATTCCATTCCCCTTCAGGAACAGACTGTTCCAGCCTGGGTCCTCCACAGGGTCACAAGTCCTGCCAACAAACCTGATCCAGTGTAGGCTGCTCTCTCCATGGGTTCACAGGTTCTGTCAGAAGCCTGTTCCAGTGTGGGCTTCTGATGGGTTCACAGGCATCCAGCTGCTCAGGCATGGGTCCTCCACAGGCTGCAGGTAGATGTCTGCTCCCTCATGCAGCTCCATGTGCTGCAGGGGGACAGCTGCCTCACCGTGGGCTTCACCAGAGGCTGCAGAGGAATTTCAGCCCTGGTGCCTGGAGCACCTCCTCCCCTT
>NW_008662018.1:0-1516 GCF_000695815.1 Acanthisitta chloris | reverse complement strand
CAAACCAGACTAGGAGCAAAAAAAGAGAGTTTTGAGGTGAAAACCTCCAAAATTGGTACTGAGGAGGGAACCAAGTGCCCTCAGGGTCAGACACAGCCCCAATTCCTGCAGTTTTCACCCCAAACCAGACTAGGAGCAAAAAAAGAGAGTTTTGAGGTGAAAACCTCCAAAATTGGTACTGAGGAGGGAACCAAGTGCCCTCAGGGTCAGACACAGCCCCAATTCCTGCAGTTTTCACCCCAAACCAGACTAGGAGCAAAAAAAGAGAGTTTTGAGGTGAAAACCTCCAAAATTGGTACTGAGGAGGGAACCAAGTGCCCTCAGGGTCAGACACAGCCCCAATTCCTGCAGTTTTCACCCCAAACCAGACTAGGAGGAAAAATGAGGGGTTTGAGGTGAAAATCCCCAAAATTGGTACAGAGAAGGGACAGAATCTCCTTCATGGTGAGGCACAGCCCCAATTCCTGCAGCTTTCACCCCAAACCAGACTAGGAGAAAAAATGAGAGTTCTGAGGTGAAAACCCTCCCGAGGAGGGACAGAACATCCCCCAGGATGAGGCACAGCCCCAATTCCTGCAGTTTTCACCCCAAACCAGACTAGGAGGAAAATTGAGGGTTTTGAGGTGAAAAACCCCCCAGAGCAGGGACAGAATATCCCCCAGGATGAGGCACAGCCCCAATTCCTGCAGTTTTCACCCCAAATAAGGGTTTTGATGCAAAACCTCCCAGAGCAAGGACAGAACATCCCTAATTCCTGCAGTTTTCACCCCAAACCAGACTAGGAGGAAAATTGAGAGTTTTGAGGTGAAAACCCCCCAGAGCAGGGACAGAAGATGCCCCAGGGGGTGGCACAGCCCCAGCTCATCCTGACTGGCACTGGGACTTGTCTCTTTGCTCCTGTTCCTCCCTCTGCTCCTGCCCTGTCCCCCGCGTGTTCCCGCAGCGCGGGCACGAGGCAGCGCGCGCGGCCCCAAAGTGAGGAGCGACGCGTTCCCGCGCCCAGGCCCAGTGCAGGGGAGCCACAGACATCACCTGGGGGAAAAAAAGAGAGAAAATTTTGGGGTGAAACTGGTCTGGGTTGGGGAAAATACAGTTCTGATATGGGGGGGATACATAAGGTATCTCCCCTTGGGGGTTTGAATAGTGGTGACATCCCCTGGGGGGGAAAAAAGAGAGAGAATTTTGGGGTGAAACTGGTCTGGGTTGGGGAAAATACAGTTCTGATATGGGGGGGATACATAAGGTATCTCCCCTTGGGGGTTTGAATAGTGGTGACATCCCCTGGGGGGGAAAAAAGAGAGAGAATTTTGGGGTGAAACTGGTCTGGGTTGGGGAAAATACAGTTCTGATATGGGGGGGATACATAAGGTATCTCCCCTTGGGGGTTTGAATAGTGGTGACATCCCCTGGGGGGGAAAAAAGAGAGAGAATTTTGGGGTGAAACTGCTCTGGGTTGGGTAAAATACAGCTCAGATATCAGGGGGATACGTAAGGTATCTCCCCTCGAGGGTTTGAG
>NW_008662017.1:73440-79280 GCF_000695815.1 Acanthisitta chloris | reverse complement strand
AGGGCTTCAAACGGCTTAATGATCCGTCACCTGAAGTCTTGCAGGGCTTTGGTTTTTAATGACTGGCTCTCAGCTCTCCACTGGAGAGGAGTTTGACATGGCTGAGGTCTTTGGCCGCCATAAATGTTTCCCCAGCAGGAGAAATGGCTTTAAGGACAACACAGTCCCCACTGAACACCCCTTGGGATGGTTTGTCTATGGGACTGTGCAGGCACATCGCAGAGTGGGGTCCGTGTGCTCGGGGGTGTTGGCTGGAGGTGTCCGTGGCCGCTCAGAGCTCGGTTCGGGGAGAGAGCTGCTCCTCACCTGCCAGGGGATGCTGCAGCAGGGGCAGCAGTGTGTGCAGAAGGGAGCGCGGGGAGGTGACACTGTGGGAGGAGATAAGGTGATGAGCGGTTAGGCTTTCGGAGAGAAGAAGAGCCTGCTTCTTGGAAATGGCTCAGCTGCCTGGATTCATCTCTTACCCCACGAGGCTGAGCCTTTTCAGAGGATGTGGGAGCTGCCAGCCGGTTGCTTCTCGGGGCTAGGTGTTAGATTTCCGCTTGGCTTTATTGTCGGATGCTAATTAGTTCTGCTAATGTGGGTCTCACTGCCTTCATGGAAGTGGTACTTCTGTTGTGTGCACTTTTCATTTGAAGTCAGCAGGGACTGGAAACTTGTTTCTTTCAGTTTACTTTCTAGGAAGAGGCGCTTGATCTTGGTGTAGCAGACTGGATTTCTTAACGAAATGCACTCTGAGAGCACATGTTGCACAAATGTATACCCACTTAAACAGATGAATGACCATCAAGTCTACAGTAACACTGCTGATAATTTATTATGCAGACCATTTTGTATTTTCTTACTGACCATGACTTTGTGTTTGCCATTTAAAAAAAGTAAAATGGAACAGCAATACAGTACATGGTTATTCATAACCAATATACTTCAATAGAGTGACATTTAATTTCTGGGACTTATTGTAGGTTAAAGTGACTTGTTTGCTTGACAGTGAAATAAATGAATGCCTACTTCAGCTTGTGACAGGGGAATGCTTTTCACTCCAGATGCTCGTGAACTTGAAAAGACATTCTTGTCAAAACATAGCTCATAGAGATGCACAGCTATACGTTGATTCGTGGGCTAGAGAGCCATTGCTATCAAAGCAGCTAATCAAAGTATACCCCCTTATTAAGGACTCTTTCTGATGGGTGCATGTCAGTGCACAAAGGGTAAAAAGAACCATAATGGCTGTTTTTCTTCTGCTTCCTTCATTTAAAAAATTGCGTGGTCCAGGTGTAATTCTGCACCTGGCAGCTTAATTCTCTTGCTAGTTTCTTGTTGCTGTAGATTTAGAGTTTTTGTAAACTTGAATTTCCAGAATATCTAAAAGACGTGATGTAGCTTGATGTAGGCTTGACTAAAGTCACTGCTTGAAAAATTTCTAATGGAGAAAATGATGTCTTTGTCATCACTGAGATAATAAGTATAATAGAATAATAAGGATACTTTTGAAGTAATACAATATCATAATAAGATACAATAATCCATATTTGTTCACTATTTCTTACTGTGAAATAAGATAGATGGAAAAATGTAGTAGGCCCTGCAGAAGTTAATTCTTATTTCATACTCTTAGAGATTGTTTTATTTATATAGGACATGATATGACCTCTTACTCTTTAAAAGATTGCTGTCAAGTTTGGTTGTATTAAACTATCTCAATTTGGCCTTTTCAGTGCTAATTCCAGCTATCTAAATTTGTGCTTTAATAACAGAAGTTAAGTTTTGTGGTTTATTTTGTTAAACTAATGAGAAGTTAATAGTAGAAGCTGTGCAAGTTGCTTAGTTGGTGAATTAACCAAATGTGACTTAGAAAGATTTGACTATATAGGTTGATATTAAAAAATTGTACCTTGTATAAGTTCTTTAAAACCCTACCTAAGAGTCAGAGTAAACTCTGGCTCAGTTTTACCATACACATTTTGTCTGCATTTGCATAAAATCATTTGGGCTGGATCATGACACAATACAAGCTGAGACAATAGTTGAGGTTTTGGTTTTTCCTTAGTTTTGTTTATTTTGTGGCTTGAGCATTTGGAATTTCACAAGAGACATAACTAAGACTGACACCAGGTTTTCAGGGGTAAACATATGTTTGTGGCCAAGAAATAATGCAGTGCAGTGCAAGTGAGATGATGAGCTGGTATGTTGACAAAGAAAGGAAAAAAGCAGAGAATTGAATGTTACCAGTATTCTTGTAATGGTGTTCTGAAATGCAAAAACATTAAGGTGTTCTGGCTTTGCTTTTTGGTCTATCCTATGCAGTGTACCAGATCCAAGAAATTGACCAATAACAAAATGTATCAGTCTTAAGCATTTATTTTTTTTATACTTCATGAGGAATATTTGCTCATGATCTATGAAAGTGCCATGAAAATTTAGTTAGATAGTTGGAAATCATCATATAATGGAGACTTTGCTCTCTCACTTTGTGCTGTGTCTAAGTATTTTATTTAGCTTCCACTGGTAAGTGCTGAAGAAAGTCTCCAAAAACTTAGCTTTTAAGGTTTTTGTTCTGGCCCACTTCCTCAGTGCAATTCAAATCATGAAAGTGTAGGAATTTGGTCTAACACTGACTGAACTGGAGGGCAGTGGAACAAACTGGAAGTGCTCAAATCCAGATGTGGAGGCTGGACGTCTAACTCCCATAGTTTAACCCAGAACTCCAAAATTATGCATTTTACCCACTAAAAAAAGGTATAAAAAATGTTAAGTGTTCCACCATATTGAAGAGTTCACGCTTGGATAAATGAGGACCTGGAAGTTAGGGTTTTTTATTGTCATCTCATGCTTATGTGGAATTCTGGCTTTCATTGCAGTATGTTTTTATACAATTACCTTTCAGACTTCATCTAAAGTTTTGTGTGCATTGGTGAGCAGTGGCTAACAGCAGCTTGCTAGGGGTCATTAGCACTTTTTGGAAGCTTAGAAGAGCCCCTTTTTGGTGGTTAAGAAAGATCATGGCGTGCAAAGTGATATCTGATAGTCTGGAAATTGCTTTAAGTTTGCAAACAAGTACAAGTATAAACACTAAATGTTTATCGTAAGGAGTAAATATTTAATGTGATAATGTAACATTGCATAGTTGAGGCAAAATTTAATAGTAAAAGTGGCTGGAATGTATTGTCTCTTTTAAAACCAAACTTAATCTTTTTAACAACAGAGAATTGGTTCTTAATTCATTTGGCCTCACCCATGATGCTGGAGTTCGTTTTGTCTGCCCTGAATTAGGTGAAAAGAGTCCAGAAATACAACTGATGAGAGATGTTGAAACTCAAGGGGCACTGAAGGGTCTGATTTGATTTCAAGGTCAGATACAATGGATATAATAAAATAAGCTCCACACTCCTCTCTTAAATAATTTAACTTGTCTGTTGTATTTAGCTTAATTAACATGTTAGAAAGCTTTCTCCATTATTTTTGTTTTCATCTTGATGTTTCTTTCAGGTATTAAATCTTTAGAACTTGATGCTGAAGGTTTCTGTGCCCTGAAAGTTAGTAAGGTGCTTCTTGTAGATCATTCTGGTACTTCATCTGGTATTTTCTTGTTCTTTAGAAATTCTTCTCAAAACATGCCCTTGAAAGTTTATCTGTGCATTACTACTTACCCATAGTTTTGATCTCAGTGCTTGGTAATGCCTGTTTACAGCCATGGCAGTTCAGGACATGTTCTTTGTAAAGATATAAGATGCAGGATTTCTGAGAATGCCTTTTCAGACAAGTGAACTAGTTTTCATTGTTAAATGTGGTGAAAACGAGGTGTTCTTTGAAAATGTAAGGGCCACATGTTGGTTAGCTTGTCCCAAGATCAGAGTTTCACCTTATCAAACAGTAAATCTCTAGAGACTTGAAGTTTTTGTCAGGATGGGCTGAAGTTGCTGAAGCTATCAGTGTTTCCATTGAGCCTTCAAGCTTTACCTGTATGTACAGAGATGCTGGTTTTCTGTCTTTAAGCCTTCATCAGATAAACTAGCATCTGAGCAACTGATTCTGTACAGTCTGCTGTTATGTTCTGGCACAGTGTGACACATTTGACCACTGGCGAGTGATAGCTGTAAGTCTGTGCTAGCATGATTTGTCATGCTGGATGCTCAGGCCTTTACAAATTTCATGATCTTTGCACTGCAAATCCTAGTTTTCTTGTCTGCTTTTCAGAAGATGTGTTTTAATAAACCCAAAACTAGGATCATGGTCTCTGACTAGTAGAGTTGCTGATAAATATGAGTTATCTACTTGCAGTTATTCGCTGTAGCTCTCTATCTCTTCTATCCTGTGATCTGTGTGGAGAGGAAATAGCTGGATCCTGTTGAAGATCCTAATTCCCTCAGGTCTCTAACAACCCCAACATAAGAGGTTGCATCTGAAATAATGGGTCCCATTTTGGGCCCCTCAGTACCAGAGGCTTATCAGCAAACTGGAAAGAGTCCAGCAGAAGACCTCTGTGATAGGTAGGGTCTGTAGTGTATAAATGAAGAACTGGATTCTTTGAACCTAACAGAACAGACGAAGGCAAGGGAAGCTAATCACTGGTTTTAGTCAGGCTCTTCAGAAGTACACAGCAAAACCAAGAGGCACACTCATAAACTGCAGCAGGAGCTGTAGCTGGACATTAAACCCAGTGATTTTTACACACTAGAAGTGATGAAGTTGCAGGACCGTTTGCCCCAAGAGGTTCAAAGTCTTCATTGATGGATGTTCCCCAAAGCTTGTCTAGACAAGGCCTTAAACTACCTCACCGAAGTTACAAGTTGGTCCTGCTTCAAGCAGGGGGCTGGACTAGAGACCTTCAGAGGTACCATTTAGCAGCTATTGGTAAACATTTTTTGTTTCTATTTTAAAAATATTTACTTGAGTTTACAGTTGATTTTTTTTCTGAGTTATGAATACTGGTGGAACATACTGGGAGAGATGCTATGAGGGTGCAGTTTTACAGTCATTTAAAGTTTGTGCTGCCTTCCTGCTATTTCATTCCTATGCCTATCCCTGTACCAGCTCTGATGCTTGTCTGATAGCTGGAGTGGGTTTGGTTTAGGTTACTAATCTTTCAGGAAGTTAAGTCAGCAAAAATTCCTCCCTGTTTATTGATTTAGAAGAGGAGACTAAAATCCAGTAATTAAATTCTGTGATGAAGGTGGTGAGAGCACAGATACTGATTTAGATATGCTTAACCAGTCAGTTAGGCTGCACTGCACTCACTGACTTAAGAAGGCATTAATGTAGTTTTTAGTGCTTAATTCATAGAGCTGCCATGGCTAAACACAGATCTTCTTTGGGGTTTGGCTGTGTCAGGCCATTACAGGAAGATGTTACTGCTTCCAAGCCATTCTGTAGCTTGTTGCTACCCCTCTGCTCAAAGCTGTGGCGTCTTCTGATCTTCAGGTGAACCTTTTATGACCTGTTTCATTCCAGATCTGCCGGGATGACTGAGACAGCTAAACCAGGTCACAGAGGCTGACAGTGGTCTGAATGAATCAGGCGAACAACTTTCATCTGGGCACTTCAACAGAAGAATGGGGATGGATTTGGTGCTGCTGTTTGTGCAGAAAATGTTTCTCTGCTGTGTGTGCCTGTTGGATGGCTGCCTAGCTGCTGTAGACTTAAATTCATCTCTGTAATCCTAACCTTGCGCTTTTAAGTTAACCCAATTCTTTTTGGGGGTTAGGGAGTTGAATTCATGTTCTGTGAACAAATGATATAACATGTTTGATTCACTCTGGCTGTTTTGTATTCTGTGAAACTTTCTTTTGAGGTTCTGTTTTGTTTAGTGCTATGTTAAAGGAAAATGAACACTGGTCAGG
>NW_008662017.1:43223-73430 GCF_000695815.1 Acanthisitta chloris | reverse complement strand
TCCTGCATCATGATTACAAATAGTATATTGCCTTTTGTAATTCTCAGATAAAATAGTTTCTTCCACCTAATCAGAAAGATAGAAGTAAACATTCTTTAATAGGCCAGATGGATATTTTAGGTAAGAGTTTGAGTGCACACACCCTTGTTCAAGCCTGAAATAAAAGTGGAATAAATACAAGTTGAGAACATCTGTTGAGAGTCTTAGGCCATCTCTGAAAGACAGGGGTTAATATTTCTTCAGTGTAAAGGACATGGAATATGGGAAGAGAGGGTGAAATGGCTAAAATATATTTTATGCAGTTAAACTCTGCCAAGGTACAATCCAGTCCTTGAAATATCTTTCCAATTTATCTAGCCCACAGAATTCAGGATTTGAAAATACACTTGATTCAGTTGCAAACACTGACTGCTAAAAATGTCTTGCAGATACTCTAAAATTTACCAGTCTTTATCCAATGAAGCAGAGGTGTTTTGTAGTGCAGTTTAATTATCTTTTGGTCTTTCTGATTTTTGCTGCCTTGGTGACTGTTTTACACAGCAAAATCTCTTGCCACTGTCATGGTTTAATCCCAGCTGGTAACTAAGCCCCATGCAGCAGGTCATTTGGGGTCAGCTGTCTGGGCTGTGTCCCCTCCCAACTCCTTGTGCACCCCCAGCCCACCCACTCAGTGGGGGAGATGGAGTGAGAGGCAGAAAAGGCTTTGTGTCAGCGCTGCTCAGCAGTAACAAAACCGTCTCTAATATCAATACTGTTTTTAGCATCAATTCAAATTATGGCCCTATACCAGCTCCTGTAAAGAAAATTAACTCTATCTCAGCCAAAACCAGCACACCCACAAAATATTTCAGTGATAGCTAGTGGGTAGCTTCAGTGATACAGTTCCAGTGATAAAATAGTTTCAGCGGTAACTTTTGTTTCTGCTCTTGTAAATGATGTACTAGGTGTTGCACGTACTTTCACCAAGTTTTTCTACTTCACATTTGTGTGTCATCTTACAAACAATAGCTTTTACAGGTAGGATGACTGTTGCCTGAAAAACTAACTGTGATGTTGCACTGAGTGGTTGAAAAATGGAATTCAGGATTATTTATTTCACTGTAAGTGTGGGCTTTTTCTTTAACTTTCGAAACTTCATTATCTAGTCTAAGCTAATGAACTAGGCAGCACCAGAAGATACTTCGTCCTCCTATTTCACATTTGTTGGATGAAATAAACCTCTTTTCTCTCTTCATCGTTTACAATGAAAATTTAGATAATAAACTTAGCCAGTGCCAAAATTTTAGATGGTTGAAGTGTCTCTGACACTTAGAACTATGGTTGTGCTTATATATTTCAGATGGACCCTACTAGAATTTCAAAAGAACATGTACACTGTGTCAGAACACTTTTTGGACATCAAGAAAATACAGATTTGCATGATGCATCCTTTGAAAGTCAAGAAGTGAAGTTAATGCCTGAATCATGTAGAAGTGTAAAACAGGCTCTCCAAAGAGCTGTGCAGAAGGTAAGTGGCACCAACTGTGTATTCCTTTATTTCATGCTCCTGTTGAATTTAGAACAATTTTTGCCAACGTCTGTATTCAGAGGTAAGTTCTGTAAATTATCTTCTGGTGTTTGAATAACACCTGAAGTTTCATTCATGATCATATTGTGTTTGCTCATGAACCTGGTAGTGACTAACTAGTTCTGCATTCAAACATGTTTTCTTTATTTTTTAAGGAACACTTGAAGTACTGAGAACTGGTTGCAGTTGGTTGATTAGCCATTCTGACATTTGCATGGGCCTGAATGGTAGTCATTTATGCTAATATTTGTTTAGGTTTGCCATCACCTTGGATGCTCATAAAAAAGGACACTTCCATACTTGTCTTCTTTTCAAAGTAGCCTTCCTGGCTCGGTTTCTGAATGTTTCTGTTTCTAAGTCAAGGTCATCAACAAGCAAAATATTGCTTGAAAGGCATAGGAGATAGGAGATAGCATTCGCTCTTATTTACTCTTGTTTCTTACGCCTACAGCCACAAATGAGGGCCAGTATCCTCTTTCTCTTGTTTTGCTCACTTTGCCAGTTCTCTGTTCTGAGGTTTGGGGGTTTTTTTTCCACTTAAGGCCTTCTTTGCCGTGGCACAATAACTGGGCAGTCTTTGCCCAGCAGTTGAGAATGACAGCTTGTTTTGAAAAGCAAATAACAGAAGTTGTCAGCTAAAGAAGTCAGCCCTAATGAAGAAGCCTAGGCAAGTTGGGTATATGTTACAATCACCTATTACTGCAGTTACTGTCTTTGATCTCTTTGCATGTTCATGATAGTGTTTAGTGCTAATTATGGTCTAATTACAGCTGAATGTCTGCTATGGTATTTGGTTTTCCTCGCTTATCAGCTCCATTACAACTTCTTCACATCTGCATAGAACTGGCAGTTTTTCATTAAGGATACTACATTACATTTGAGCTGAACTCCCATACACTTTAGAGTGAACTGTACTTGAGTTAATTTTATAGTATTTTAATTGTACTAATGTAATGTTTGCTTTTAAGGGAGAACCCTGAGTGACACATCTTTTTGTGAATGAAACAAAGAAACATAGGAGTCCATGTCTTGTCCCTTTTGCTGGCTACCTCCTTCAAAATCTTAAGGGGGAAACAAAGAGTGAAGTCTGTAGGATTAGGTCTTTCCTACTGCATTTTATAGAGACTCACACTACACTTAGATCTGTGCTCTGTGCTGGTACTTGACTACTCATTCATGTGACTCCCAAGACAGAGTAAGGAGCTTGTTACAGTAATTGAATGGGAAGCTCTGTATTCTGGTCACTTGCTGCTGGTTACTCAACAAAGGCATTGGCTTTAGTTGAGGCTGCATATTCTGCCAGTCTGGATGGAGGTTAAATGCTGCAATGTCTGTGGCCAGGATAAGTAGTGAGTAGGGATAACTCTTTTGTCTGCTGACTGTTAGATTGAGGACAGTAAAATTTTCCTCTCCAGAGTAATTAGATGCTGAATTTCATTTGAATGTAACAGAATGTATTAAGCAGCTGCATCAATGTTCTGGATGCTTTGTCATCTTGTATTGATGACAGAATAAAAAATAGATAGGAAAATGCTTGTCTGGGGCTATGTTTGCATCTTTTCGGTGTATCAGAGAAGTGAAAGTAACAGTGTCAAGGCAAAATTATACTTTATCATGGTCTGTAGTCTGTGCCTTTCATTCACCCTGCCACCATGAAGAGCAGAGGTGCACCCATTGTGCATGTTCCAGTTGTGTTAGTCCTTTGTGTGTGGGGATGCAGCTAATGTGACTCGAGAAAGCACACACAACGGGAAACCTTTCTTCACTTCCCTGAAGGAAAATCTAACCTGTGCATGTTCTAAGAACCCGTATTCTTATTTGAACTGGCAGCATACCAGGTGACTAAGAACACTTTAAGATACCATTTATGTTTTGTGATTTGTCAATATATTGTCTTTTACAATTCAATCTGCTCAGGAAATGAAAATAGACAACTTGGTTTTGCTCAGGTTTATGGTCTGGTTACAGCTTCTAGCTTACCGCACCAGTTCTCATCGGTTTTCTTTGCACACCTGTCAACCTAGTGCTAAAACCTAAAGCAGGGATTGAGGCTGAAAATGAAAGTGCTCTTATGAAAACCAGTGTAGTAGGTCTTCAAGGTCAGATCTAGAAATATTTGTCTCCTGAAAAAATAATAATTAAACACTTTATTTTAATTAAAATCTTATGATCAATTCTTTAACCTATTCCAGGATAAAAATTCTTCTTAGGGAGCAGCTTACTCAGTAGAGAATACATTTTCGATACTGCATATAAACTTTCAAGCAGACAAATAATATACTTTCCTAGTCTGTCTGTTTGCTTAATTTTTTTTCATGTAACCCTAAAAACCTCTTGGCAGTCCAGATGCACTAACCACAGTCCTTATGAAGTCTTATGAGCCTGAAGGAGAAAGGACTACAAACACATCTCCAGTCAATCCATAAGTAACTTTTCTTGGCAATACTCCCAGCTTCTAGCAGCTTGGGGAGTTCAGGCATAAGCTAGTCTCCCACATGGCAACAGAGTACTTTGCTAGACCTCCAGGGCAGCACTTAAAAAAAGAGATCTATATACTTAGCAGACATTCAAAGTGCACATAGTTATGGACCAACTAAAGGTTTCAGTAGTGATTGCTGTAAGTTGTTAAAATTTCATGGTTTCTATCCTACAGTCTTACATGCCCTTTTTTATTTCCTGCAAGCAATAGTCTACTCATTTGGACAGAGGTTGTATTGCTGGTCTCTTAACTATAATCTAATGAGTATTGGTTCATGTACTTTCTATTTCACTTCCTTCCTGATTAACATTCTTCAAATTGCTGAATTTCCAGTAAGAGAATCAGATGCTTATTCCTCATATTAGTTGTACTTAAAGCGCTTGGGTAGTAAAAGAAACAGTGTGTAAAGAAGCTTAAGATCACAGCTGAAGCAATACATGAACATCCAGAGGAGTTACCTTCTTGTTAGTCTCAAAAGGCTACTCACAGCTGCTCAGAATAGGTACTAAGATATCCTAAAAGCCAAAGGAGATGAAAAATCCTTTCACAAATGTCTTGTGTTCAAGTGTAGACTTGTCTCTGCATCCTCAGAATTGGACATAATAGGAAGAGGGTTTTTTGGCTTTGAACGTGCTGGTATGCTTAGGGTAAAATCTGCAGGCTGCTGTGGATGAGGAAAAGAGCAGTTCCCAGCTTTCCAGGGACATAAAGCATGATTTTAGATTTTAAAATGTGAAAGTTTCTGAGCTTCTTAATGGCTTCTTAATTTTTTTTGGATGAAGAAACACATGTTTTTTGTTTTTGTGACTGACTGCCTGCTTGTCTGTTGTTTAAACAGTGACTGCCTGAAAGAGGCTGGAATGTGGGAAGCAGGCCAGTGGAGCTGACTAGGTGGGCAGTGAGCAAATGATACAAAGGTGTGCAAGCACAGCTTATTGTAAGACTAAGAGTGGTGTGATTTTTGTGTACAGTTGTGCTAAAAATAACTGAACAACTTGGTATGGCACATAGTTCTGTGGGTGGCAGTCTTAAGAGAAGTCACTGGTAATATTTTGTCAGCAGTTCTTGTGCCATTATAGCTGTGTCTTAGTCATGGGTTCTTTTGAGCTGTTATTGCTTCCTTAATGGGAGTCTGTGTTGTGATTAGGTGTGAGATGCTTGAAGAAATTCAGGTGCTAAAGAATGCAGTTGATAATTTAAAGATTTGAAAAATCATAGCTCTTAATTCCTTGCAGTAAGAATACCAGGGGATTTTTATAAACCCGTTAAGAGGCCATTGTTAGACATCTGGATATTTTCAGACATCTGCTGAAAAATGTGGTCCTTGAGTCCATCAGGGTGAGAAACAAGTACATGCTAAAATGCTTTTCTAAGGTAGGTTGTGTATCAGCGCCTTGGAACTGTAGAAACATGAAGTAAAAAATTATGTTTTGAACTACTGTTTCTTCAGAAGGAAACCTAGAGCTCTGTATCTGTTATCTAGGGCCTAGTGCATGTTTCATTTTCCTTTTGGAAGCCTGGGCAATATAACAGAAATATAAAAATGTCATGAGGCTGGTCAGAATCAAGTAAAAAACTTGGCAGTAGTCCAGAGTTTAGAGAACTGATGGAGGATTTCTGTTTGCTGGCCACAGTCTAACCACTTCTAATCCAGAGACAAACACACAGGAGAGTCAATGAACATGAGCCAGTCTCCAGTTATTCTCAATGTGTTAGTGTTGGGCTCACACTTATAATCTCCTTTTTGCTGTAATGGCATTGCATTCTTGATTTCATAGTAACGTAGTTCTAAGAGGAGTACAGGAGAGTATTTGTGTCAGAGAGATGTGCTTCTAGGAAACAGGAAAGTAGGGTTGAGATGATCAGGACAAGGAGAGATGTGGGTAGGGTCTTCCTGGAATAGTCTTCCTGTGGATAGAGTCTCTTTGGGTAGCTGTTCTGCTTACCAAGTGGTGATGTTGCAGTTGAACAGCACCACCAACAGTTAGAAAGAAAGCAACTCAGACTGCATTTCATGAGGACCAGGGCCTTTTTCTGCATGGAAGATGAGCAGAGTCAGGCTACTGGATCTCAGATGGTGAGGCACTCAGTTGCTTAAGCTAAAGCGTCTTTGGAAATGTGCAGAAGCAAGACTCTATGCTCCTAAGAAAAATGGAAGCTAAGAGCGGAATAGCAGTTGGCCAGGTCAGGGACTTCAAGGGCTGAGCAGTTACCAGCCATGGGATTTTTTTTTTTAGTACTGGTTTAGATAATAGAAGATTAAAATGTACATAGGTCTTTATGGATCTGCCAAGTAGGCTCTCCAGGCTACGACATTATCACATCCCCCAGAAGGAAAGGATACAAAAGCAACCTCCACATCTGAGAAGTTTCCACTAAGAGAGTAAAATAACTAAGAAGTCTCCCTTTTAAGGGAAAAGATTGGGAATAGGTGTGGTGCAATAACCTCTGATAGTGTGGTCCATCTTGCAGTCTCTTGTAACTTATGTCCTGTTTTCTTCAGAGAGAAATGGCTTTTGCCACTTTCGCAGTACCTGGTACTTGCAATTTCTTGTCATTTTCCTGCTTCCTACTTAAGTGTGGCTACTGGGTGATGCTGGTATGCAGCTCCTAGAATTGAGCTTCATTTTCAGCTCCTAGAACTGACATTCAAGTAGGAAGATCAGAGGAGGAAAGTGAATGTAAATGGAGGAGATGGATGCAAGTTTTGCTTCTTTTGAAGTTGTGATTCTTCTGCTTTACTTTTCATCTCTACTGCGAAAAGCTTCTTTGTGATTCTTATCTTCAAAATCAGCATATCTCTGCCGAAGTATTCTGCTTTGATAGTCATACTACAACTTCCATACTGCTGTGGCTTTTCATTTTGGTTTAACGTACTGAAACACGTACTGAAAGGGGAAAGTGAGAGTAATAAATGTACAGGCTAAGGCATTACAGATTTCACTGTGGTTGCAAAATTATATAAAAGCAGGACTTTAAGTGTTTGCAAAGCAGGATTTCAAATTCTAAAACACCGCAGTGATTGAGAACACAGTGGAACATTGCTGATCTGGCCAAATCTGAGACTTATTGTTTATACGTGGTATTTAATCAGGCAAACAGCAGTATACATGATGTGAAGACAAAATAAAGGACCACTCTTAGGTTTCAAAGAGGAGATTACTTGCTATCTTCAGCAAAATGCTTCCTTTTACTAAACATCATCTCGATGGCTCCATGGTATGAGGTATTCTGAATAACAAACATATTATCCCTGATTTTTTAGAAAACAGATGGAGAGTCATGGGGAAAGGGGACAGAAAATGTGGGTTGAACTTATTACCGAGACTCAGTCCGGGCTTTTAACAAAAACAGACTGCTTAGATTTTTGAAAACTGCTGTTTTTGTCTTTTCCTCAAGTAGAAGACAGGTGCGGATTATTAGAAGCAAAGCTTTTTGTGGTGTCTGTCTGCGATTTGTGCTGTTCTTGGGTTTGGGTGACACGGGTTTCATTCATGTTAAAATTCATCTGCTGTTTTGAAGAATTGCATACTTCCTAATTCTGGCACCCAGTACAGATGGGGAAGACACTTAATCCTTCAGTTCCTGCATGCCTTGTTAGAAATGAGCCTTGACTGTAAAGTCTTGTAGTCTTGCCACCTTCCCTGTTAGTGATCAAGTGTGAGGGGTGGAGGTTTTCATTTACCTCATCACAAATGAAATTCAGAGCTTAGCATTCCTTAGTTGTTAGTGTGGTTAAACACTAGTTCCTATGTAGAACTGCCTCTTCTATTATCTTTGGACCCCAAGTAATTAAATCAGTTCATAAACTTCACTGTTTTATGTGATGTCTTCTTATCAGCTGTTGTTCCATTATACTTAGAGAAATATTCCAAGTGCAGGAAGTAGGACAGGTTATAAATGTCCTGTCACCAGTACTTCGGTAATAATAGATGGAGTGATCATACACATCATCATTCCTATCTACCTTTATCAGAAGATTGGACAGAGGAAGTAATTTGATTGTGGCAGCTAGGCCATGTGTTCATATTACATATTTTCATATTTACATGATGCATATCCCAGGCATCTGAATATACAGTAGATGGAACTATACCCCCAGATACAGGCACAGAGTATTTTAAGTGTGCAAACTAAACAATACTACAAAACCAAGACATCAAAGCAATGGCTCTTTCTCATTTTAGGAAGTCCAGCGTGTCATGGGAAGAGCAGCACCAAGACCAGAAAAAGGTAGGTGCAGTGCTGGTTTATGAATAAGAAATATTTTAGTTTCACTAAACTTGTCTTTTTGAGATAATGCAATTCTTTTATTTCTAGCTGCAATGGAGGCATTAGGAATTGAACTGTACAGGAGAAACAAACCTGAGAAGCAGCCATTTGCCCATCTCATTATTGATGATAAGAATATTCCATCTGGTAAGTTCAGTTTTAAGTGAATACTTCCACTGCTACTATAAATGTATTAAACAATGAAGTATATGAAAATAGTTCAGCAAACCAGGAACAGACTGGGATTTCAGAAATTACTTTTGCTAGTAAGAATAAATTGGATGTGTTAAAGGATTTTGGAGATAGCAGGGAGAGTGTTAAAAGGAAGATGGCTCCCCTTTGTATCAGTCATGTGCTGAAAAGCCTCTTCTTCAAATTGCCAGTTTTCATGATCAACCTCTGAGGGCTTGGCCTGCCCCTTGGTGCTGTCTTCAGGTGAGGAAGGAAGATATGCATTGAATGCTCTCCTCTGAAGTTTTTAATTTTCTTTGGCCTGTAGGGTCCGTCTGGAGTTCTTCACTCACACTGAACATCAGCCATAGGTATACATATGTACAAATGTAGGCATACATACACACTTAGGTACAAGGATATACCAGCACAAAAATTGTCCAGAGTCCAGATCTTGCAGGTTGGAGCATGTTTCCCTTCCACTGAATCAAAGTGCTTCTTTTTGTCCAGTTGTCAACTGAAGAAATGTGATGTGTTCTTTTGTAAATTTCAATAATGTCTTGTGTCTACCTATTCAACCCTTCCTTTTGTGTGCTGAAGTGTGATTTGGTCTGTAGTAGATGACACAGCATTGTCTTCAGGTAGTCTGGATGCTGAGAATCTTATATGAGAAGACAATGCACATGCATGTCAGGTGCCCATCAGTGTAAGAACTTGCCATAAAGGAAGCACATCTTTCATTTGGGGGTGTTGAAAGCCTAGAACTGCAGTCCCAATGTCATTATGATAACTTGCCTGCTAGTTCCCTGCTCTTTGTGGGTACGTTGCACTCTGATAGCACAGGGCTGAATTTATAGCATGTGTTTTCTTCTGCTAATGGCACACTGAAAAGGTTTTGTCATATTCCATTCATTGTTATGTTGCAGGACTGGTATGGACTTCTTCACATCAGGCCCTCCTGATGTTTCAGCATGCCAGAGCTTCACAGCTATCTGTCTGCATCCATATAGTCTAGTAGTAGAAAGATAGAGATCAGAGCATTGTACTCTGGTAACAGTGTGTGTTGGCTTACATATGGTATGTTTCTGAGCTATGAATTTTAGAAGGGGGGGGAATGTTCTTACTGCTTTTATCTGCCCCTGTGGGTCTTTCCATGACAGTCTTTTATCTTGCCAGAGCTTTTTACTCTTCATACACAGGTATTCTGATGGCTTTGGGAATATCCTTGCTAGTGCAGTATCAGGGAACAAGACATGAGTCTGCCTGGGAACACTCTCCAGAGGAAATGGTTCATTCCTGCGATTTTAAGATATGTTAGAATGGTTTTCTTTTTTGTCCTGGGACAATATCAGTTGAGATTTTTCTCTGTATTCTGAACACAACAATCGGTGTGGTAGAAGTAAACCATTTCTTTTTCTGAAACTATCAGAGGATCTTAAGATAGGAGGGTACATTAATCTCCACTGTCTTCTTCCTCTAAGCATTTATACATTCTGCAGTGCTGGACTCCTTGTTAATTAAGGTATGCGTATTGCTTTTCTGTTTTATATAACCAAACCAAAGGGGAATGCTGTGTTGAGACTTGAAATCTGAGATTTTAGCAGCCTGCATAGTAATACCTTGCTCTTGCTCTATTTAAAGACAAAGAACTTCTGTATAGCTTCTTGCCTGGAGGGATAGGATTCTTTCTCCCTTCAAGTGCATTGGTGTTGTCAAGATGTAGAGTTTTATAAGCACAGAGCTTAAGCTACTTGTCAGATGCCAGTCAGAACTTCCACAAGCTTTCTTGTTAGCTCAAATGCCTCCTGACAATCATCTATTTCAGTCAGATTTAATTGTAGTTAATAGTAGAAGGTGCAGTATCAGTAAAATTGTCTCAGCATTTTGTCTTTGGAAGGTTTCAATTAATTTGCTAATCATAAGGACTTACATCTGTGGAACTGGAGTGTGTCAGTGTCACAGTCTCTGAAATCCACCTTTTGCTGTGGGGAATTTATTTGCTGTTTACCTGAATGTTGCTGTAAACTGTTTTAGTGGGCTTGCAGCTGATAATTTTTACTGTTGTGCATTGCTGCATTAACCTTCAAGGAAGTGATGCAGCACATCTGTGGGTAATGGCAAGGGAGACATTGCTTTTGCTTGCTCCCTTCAGATTTTTTTTTTTTTCAAAAGCACAAGCTGCAGGAGCTCTCAGAAATGCAGTCCCTGTGACAACAAGCTGCTTTGTTTCCTTTTGGAGCAGATTGACTGTTGGACATACTCCCTTCTGATCTGGCTCATGTGGCATCTGCCTCTTCTGAAAGAGCCTTGCCAGGATGTTTATCATGAGCACAGCTGCTGCAGTCCTTGTGGGCACTGCAGAAGCAAGAGGCTGCACCCTTATATGTAGCTGGAACCCTGAACCTACTGGTTGTGAGGCACTTTAGTATCATGCTCACTGGTATGGGACAGTACCCACTTGGCTGGGTAGCATAGAGGTTAGTGACACACATAAAGGATGAAGAATTTGCCTGAGGATTACCAGGAGTTTTTCTCTCTCATCCTGTTTTCTCTGACTGCAAATGGCCATTTCTATTTTCTTTCTCTGATTCCTTACCCTACATGTCTGATATCTTTGTAAATTGTTTTCTGCCATACTTGAGTCTGGATAGATCTGTTCTTAGTATTTTAAAGTTCTCTACTGTCATCACTCTGAACCAAAACAAGCAATGTCAGAAAAAGAAGAGTCAGGATTGAAACAGGTTTTTAAGTAGTTTACTACTGAACACCCTTCATGAAAGGGCACTGAGCACTGTCTGTGAGAGAACATATTCCTTTGACCTGGTTCGCAATAATGAAATGGCCTCAAATGGACTTTTGCAGCTGGGAGGATGGTGCGAGGGAGGGGGAAAAATAACCCTAGATCTTGGTGTCCCCACCCATCGTTTGGCTGCAGAAGCTGTAGTGGTTTGGCTTGCTGTGTGTATTTTTTAGGTTTGCTGCCTTAGGTTAGAGGTGGGTGCTTGCTGGTTGGTTTTTACCAGAAAGCACTATAAATGCTACCTAGGTTTTAAATGAAAACAGTGAATGTTTGTTTATAAATTGATTACAGAAATTAGTGACAGTCTAAAGGAGAAAATCACAAACACAAATAAATATAAGTGTTAAATATGTCATTTGGAGTGTGAATTGATACCTTTAGCTGTCTAAGGAAACACTGTAGTACTCTGAGCTATTTACAGCTACAGTTTTGACTTAACTGCCCTTTGCCTCCAAAGGAGTTTTTCAGAGCAAACAGTGCTTTTGTCCCTTTTTTCAGGCTTTTTTTAATACCTGAAAGCTGCTAGGATGCAAACAAAATATCAAAACAGGGCTACTTTCTCCTATGTTGCTCTCACATCTTCCTTCTTGCTAATTGATTTTATTGAACTCATTTGTATTAGTCTTAGTTCATGCTCACAAATACACAAGACATTGTTTTAATTTATCTTGAGTTATGAGAAAGTCTTGACTTTTTAAGTAATACTCTTTACCATGTCTGGAAGGTTATCGTACTTATTAGTCCCCTGACCTCTTCCTTCTCTGTCAACATGACTTATTCTGCTGTTTTTTTCATGGCTCCAGAGTAAATTTTTTCATAGAAGATACTGTATTGCAGCATTTCTGACTGTTCCATGTTTTGGTTTATGTGTCAGAGTTTCTGATATGTGAACAGCTGATTTGACACTTACATGCTCCTGTTTTCTCCACTTCCTGTGTTTCAGCGTACTAATTTTTTTATATCTCCAAATCTGGGTCTATTACCACCAGAAGTGCTGAGAACCTGCTTGCTCTGCTTGCTCCTTCCATTAAACATTGCATGGTGTAACTCCTACCAGAGCATCTTTGTGCTGTGCTGTTGGCAGTGGCACCTCTGTTCTGGGGCTCTGAATTGTGGCAAAATGCCTCAGTTAACACAATCATAGCATTAGAATTTATCTCAGGAGGGACTTAGAGAAGTTATCTAGGCAAATCCTCTGCTCAGAACAGATAGGGTTTTCTCCATCTCTTGGCCTGTCCCTCTACCTGACTGTGGATGAATGATGTGTATTCCCTTGAATATCTAAACAGTGTGAACAAACATCATCCAAAGCTCCCCTCCCAATTACAAGCAACTGTGGGACCTGTTTTCTCTCTTCTCCCTTCTTCAGCAGAGAATCATGCATTTCCTGTTAAGGATTTCTTCAAAATTGCAACTTAAGGCTGGCAACTAAAAAGTTTACTTGCCAGGTAAATAAAATCTGTCTAGCAACTACCAACTGCTGTTCAGCCTGGAGAAGAGAAGACTGCGTGGAGACCTCAGAGCAACTTTTCAATATCTGAAGGGCCTACAAGGGATTTGGAGAGGGACTCTTTGTTAGGAACTGCAGTGATAGGACAAGGAGTAACAGGTTCAAATTGAAAGAGGAGTTTAGGTTAGATGTGAGGAAAATGTTTTTTCCTGTAAGGGTAGTGAGACACTGGAACAGGTTGCTCAGGGAAGTCATGCCTGCCCCAACCCTGGCAGTGTTCAGAGCCAGGCTGGATGAGGCCTTGAGTAACCTGATCTAGTGAGGAGGTGTCCCTGCCCATGGCAGAGGGGGTCGTGACTAGATTATCTGTAAGGTCCATGCTAACTCCTAAAGTTCTTTGCTTCTATGATAAATGTGCCACCAGGCAGTCACAGCCTGGCAGCATGCATTTCTGTTCCATCATAGGTGTACATTCCTGTCCTGTGTCTAATGTGCCTTGCCTCTGATCCAAGCAGTGATTTTTTTTTTTGCTTGTCTTCCTCATCTTGAAGCTAGCACGGCCTCCTTGGGGCAGTATTTCTCCCAGACCTAATGCTGTGCACAAGACGTTCTACAACTTCCTCAGCTATCCGCAGTGCTTCAGAGGTGTATTCTGATCCGTCTCAGCAGCTCTTGCAGGTGAAGAATTCCAGGCCAAGAGACTTAAGTGGTGTCACTTCCAGTTAATTGATGGTTTTCAGAGGATTTTTTTGAGGCACTGCACAGAAGTCTGCTGTCCTGTATGATTTTGCTAGGATAATTTCTATCTGGCTGCACAGGACCCATAGGGGAGCAACTATTTATGATCTACCTTTGACAACCTGTGCTTTGCTTAAGTCTTTGTGGAAGAGTGCCAGAAGGTTTTTGTTCTGGACTGCTGTTAAAATATTCCTCTCACATGCAAAAGTTTCTTGCTCTTGGCAGCTGGAGAAGGTTCATCTCAAATTCCCCTGTCCCTACTTCCCCTCACTCTCTGCACAAGCAAATCCAAGAGGCATCTTTTGAACTAATCAAATATACCTGGGGCTTTTCCCCAGCATGGTTGTGAGCACTGGTGGTCCTGGGGCATGCCTTGATACATGTGTGGAGTAGAGGGCATTGGGCTCTGCAGTGTGCAGTGGAAAGTTTGGTAAGGATAGACTGTTTTGATTTGATGTTGGGAGAATAAGGTACTGAATATTTGAAACAGGCATTTAGATTGACTGGGAGGCTAAGGTATAAAGTCCTGTGATACCTATGTGAATCCACTGCTGTGGGAAGGAGCAAATGAAGTTAGTCTTGTCTGCTGAAAATTGCTAGTGGCTAGGAGGACAAGTTGGTCAGCTCCCATCTGTTGTGCTGTGCACTGTGTGTTACACTGAATAACTAGCTGAGTGTTAGTGGCTTGTGTCTGTCAGGAAGGGTCAGGGCCTGCATGGAGCTGTCAGGACAGTGCTGTTTCCTCTGTGTGGGCATCCCCATGGGCCTTGCTGGGATCTTCTGCTCCCACTGTTGCTTATTCCTCTGTTTTTGCAGGTGTAGGCTGTGAGATGATGTGGGATGGTGGTAAAGCTGGGGAGGTGGAAAGGACTGTGCTGCAGTACGTGCTCCTCAGCAGTAACTACTGTGCTAGGCCTCTACATGATACACGTGCTGTAGTGGCAGTGCTATCTGAGCTGGTGTTGCAGGCTGCTTCTTAGCACTGTGCCAGCAAAACCAATCTGAAGTGTCAGACATGACCAGGTTTGGAAGGAAGACTGAAATGCTTTCCTGCGGTGCCTATCTGAGATACCTCCTGCCAGGCCATCTCTCAGCACAGCCTCAGTAGTGGGATCTGGAGGAAATGACACCTGAGACTTGACCAGCCTGAAACCTCCAAGACGTGGTAGTGTGGTTCCCTGGTGGTAGTGCCCAGGAGGTGTCTGTTGGGCCAGAGTGCCTAGGGGACATTTGTACCTGTATATGTGAAGTTAGTTTTCAGGTGCAGTGCTGAGCTGATGAACTAATCGAAACATTGGTCTCTCAGCTCCTTTCTGTTCTATTCACAAAGTATTGATTCACCTTAACAGATAAGGCACAGCTTTCTGTTTACCAGTCCACCATCACATAGGCAGAGCTGAAAAGGCTTACGTATACTTGTGAGAAGGAATTCAATAATGTTTGTTGACATATGATAATTCTATTAACCTGTACTTCTGGTAGTCTGATTTGGGAACTGTTACATGTGTATTTTGATTCACTCATGGATGATGTTATATGGAGAGACAGAATATTGTCATAATTTTCTTTCCCAATTTTTGGATCTCCAGATTAAGGCAGTTCGAAGGGGACTGTTCTCCTCCAAGCATACAATATCAGCTCATTGTTTCTAGTCTGTAATTTAAGATAATTGAAAATAAATAAAATAAAATAAAAACTGCTGTCAATTGAAAGTATGTTTACCTTTGTACCACTGCAGTCACAAGAACATAAAATATGGGAATGCTTCATAAGCTTTTTCTTTGGGGAATTATCAGGTTAATTTGTCTTCAGAATTTTAGTTATTCCTTGCTTATTACTTATTTTCCTTTAGTTATTCCCGAGGTTAAAGACTGATCACAAGATATCCTGTTTCTTCATTAGTAATTTTTCTCTTCAAATTCCTCTCAAGTGTTTGTTACTTGTGTAAAGCTTTAGGTGGAATGCAGTGTTTATGCAGAGCTTGTTGCATGATTGCATAGCATAATCAAACTCCAGGCCAAGCGAGTGTTTTGTACCACAGTCTAGCAGACATTCTGGTGGGTGGGCAGGCAGTTACAAACAGCAAGCCAAGTGTGGGAGTACATGCTGAAAAAAGGAAATTTTTGTGGAATTTTTATTATAATTGTCTAATATTTACTTTAACCTATAGAACTGTACTTGCCATTGATTTTAAAAACCTTGAGATTGCTTTGTAAATGTTGGGGTTTGTTAAATGCTAAATTAAATTGTTTAAATTGTTAAAATAATCTTTCTTTTTTTTCCTCTCTTCAGGAACTCGCAAAGTGAACCTCACATCCTGGCATCATGACAAAGGCCAGGCAAACTTATCAAATATGACATTCAATGATGGAAAACTAGTTGTTAATCAAGATGGATTTTACTACCTTTACGCCAATATTTGTTTCAGACATCACGAAACTTCAGGAAACCTGACTAAAAGAGGGCTTCAGCTGATGGTGTATATGAATAAGATAAACCTTAAAATAAGGCGCTCTGATGTGTTGATGAAGGGAGGAAGCACCAAGTACTGGTCAGGGAACTCAGAATTTCATTTTTATTCTGTAAATGTAGGAGGGTTTTTTAAATTAAAATCTGGTGAAATGATAAGTGTCCAGGTATCAAACCCATCGCTACTGGATTCATCACAAGAAGCAACTTATTTTGGAGCATTTAAAGTTAGGGATTTAGATTGAATCTTTCTTTAGTGTGCTGAAAATTCCTGGGTTTGTAGTTGTCCAGAAACAACTTGAAGACAGAACTGAAAATCTTTTGCAACACAATTGCATCTGTATAAGCCATATATCTCTAGAGACACATTTTTGCCCTGTGCTGACTCCAGCAGTAGTCCCACAAATGCATGGAAGAGCAAAATTACAGTTCTCCTGGTTTAGTTTTATAGCAGTGTTGTTTCATTTGTTTCCACTGGCCTCAGTATAGTCATTATGCCTTTTACATTGGTGTAGTTGAAATCAAGACAATTAATATTATTGAACTTCTGCTTCTGAGTTCTGCCCTGACTTTTTAACCTGTGCTACCCTTAACTAGTTTTGGTGCAAGCATAGGGTAGGACAGAACTTGTTCCCCAACTTGCATTTAGGGCTCCATTTTGCTTGGGGTTGAGCATTCTGACCCTGTGACAGCGAAGATTATGAAAGTATGACTAATCCCATTGCATTTGATGTGGCTTTTCAGATGCTGAGTTAGGCCTGATTTTGCTTTGCTGGATCAGGGTTGGAAGGCTCAGACCATGGCAGAAATGAGTAGCAGAACACCTAATCAGTTCAACTAATTTTTACCTGATTAAGAGGGCCATTCCATGAAGAAGGGATGTCGTCTGGCCTTGCAGTTCTAAAAGGTTAATTACAGGTCATTTTATTATTGTTGCACAGTGAATTGCAAATATAGATTGCCAAAATACAGTGTGCCTTTAAAGTATCACATTGTGCCAGAACCTGCAAAGACATTTTTTAAACAAAAAGTATGTATTTTTATATTCTGTAATATCTAAAGTTATATTTCAGGTGTAATGTTTTGTGTAAAAAAAAAAGTAAATTATATTGTCCTATAGTATTTGATACAAAATATTTAAAATCTCTTGCTGTTTGTATATTTAATGTTTTAAACTGTTTTTATGTACAGATTTGTTGAACTGGTGCACTTTTTAATCCCAATGGGAAAAAATGCAGCTATAAGAGGTTGTTTGCAATTAGCAAATGTAATATATCTTTGTTGTTCTTAACTTAATAGATTTCTTTTAAACTTGTCAGTGTTATTGGAAGGGGGTGGAAATCACACCAATGCCATGAGTAATTACACCAGAATGCTGGTCACTGGGTGCCTTTCAAACCTGGAGGGTAATTGACATTACAAAGCTGGCATTATGTAAAAATAACATTTAAAAATTAATACATAATAAGCCCCAGAAATGTATTAGGGATATTTATAGTTACTGAACAGGCATATTTTCCTACAACAAAATCTGCAAGTGTTAAACTCTGCAGTTGAGTAATGACTTTTTTAGCTTAATTTCCTGAAAAAGTGAAGCTTATGTCATTGCATTGCCTGTCCTTGTCTCCCCTTGTAGCTTTTAAAACTCTGCACACTTCTGCCAGATTTGGCAGATGAATGGCAGTGTTAAGAGATATTCTTGCAGGTTTTATGAGGACAGACAGCTGAGAACACCTCAGCCATTTATACATTATTTTTCAGTGGCTGGCCACTGTTCATATTAGCCAACAAATTAATGAGGGACACTTGTAGCTACCTGCAATGTGTGTTGCCACTTGTATAGTTGCTTGGCTGAAAGGGGTTGGTGGATGGAATCTGAGGGGTGGGTGTGGGGCCACAGGAGAGAGCTGCAAATACTAAAGTGATGCTTAGAGCACATTTGTGCAGGTGACAGCAACTTGTTGGAGAGGTTTTAGAAGTGTTTGTGTGTTCTAAGGGTGATGTGGGGAAACCTCACTATTTAATGAAGTAGGAATCAAAGAAGGCAAAAGACTCAAATCTGTAGGAATTGGGGCTTCATACGAATCCTCAGGCTTTTTTTTGCCTTTTTTTCTTTTTGTAAGGAACTGAGTTGAAGTCAAGCAATTCTTTTATACTGTATAATAAACATTTCTTTTTAATGTTAATATTGTTTTTATGCAAAATATATTTCTAAGAAAAAAGCATCAGCTTTGAGTTCTTTATTTTCATGTGTTCCTGTATGTTTTATGCAGCTTTGATTTTATTCAAATTTCAGAATATGCAGGCTGGGTATGGTATAACATGAGAAAATGGAGGCACAAATCAACTATATTGAGGCTATTACAATGAATTTTATGGAGTTTTGATTTGACTTCAGACATGGATCCACTGCTTTCATGTTGGGTTACATCATTAAGGGTTGGAAATTTAGCCAAAAACAGGGACTTCCCATTTATGATTTACACCAAACAGTTGTCATTTCAAAACCAGAAATGAATGAGGAATCTGGGGATTTTAATTTTTTTTTAATATCTCAAGAGCTATGGGTCACTCTCAATCATTTTTTCCACTATAGAGGTGTCCAGTGGCAGACTGCAAGAAAAATGTCTATTCTGTGTCTGTCCAGGGGCTAAGTCTTTGGGGAGATAGAGATGGAAGTTGAAGTGACATGAAAGAAAAGTTAGGCTTAGTAGTTGACCTTAGCAAATGCTCTGCCTACATATGGTGTTATACGAAGGAGGGGAGCTGCCAGCACTAAATGTCATCTGAATGACAGTGGCTGTGGTCTGTGTGTGTGCTGGAGAAGGTCACAGTATCTGTAGTGTGTGTTGAGCCCCTGGGCAGACAGTTGTTAGTTACCTGTGCATCCTAAGCCACCAGAGGTTCAAAGGCTTCTGAGGCTCACTGAGGCTCAGCTTGGCACATCTGTGTTCATTTTGGAGAGCTGTAGGGATCTGAGTTTCACAATGCAGTTAGGGGCTTTGAATTTCCCTTGTGTGATGACTTCGAGGCCCAAATGGTTTGGGGGTTGATTTTTGTTGTTGGTTGGGGTTTTGTTTTTTGCCTTAGCATCCTCTGGCTGCAAATTGTTCAGTTATGTGATGAACTAGATGGGGGGTATGTGGTAACGTCCTCATGGGGCTAAATAGGCTACTGCAGGAATAACAATTACAAGCCAAGCCCTGAATCTTGTCTCCACAAAATAGAAATCAAATAAGAGGTCCTATTCTACCTGTCTTGCCCTGGTCCCTTCTTACCCTTACATACATTTAAAAGGAAGCAGGAAGCTCCATGTAGAGCTGTAGGTACAGTTTGATTTTGCTTTTTATATCAGAGCAGCCACAGATTGTAAAGCTTCAGTGGTGTCATTTGAGGCAGCCTGGGCATATATGCCAAGATGATGAAGTAAAACCACCTGCTCTACCACTGACCTTCCTAAAACTGAGTCTTCTCTCAGAAGCGTCTGTTCTTTTCTGTCTGCTTCATTTGTTTGATTGCTTCATGAGGACACAATGAAAAGAATAGACTGATGAATTGATGGAGTCACGTTGAGGAGATGGTGATGTGTTCTCAGCTAAGTACATGTGACTCTTATTTTATAATCTTCAGAAGATAATTTTGGTCTGTGGATACAGGATGATTATTTGCTGAAAATTGAAGTTAAAAAAATCTTACTTGGAAATAGTTTATTTGCAATTCAGGGTATTTCTGTGCATGTAAACATCTGTATATTCTTACTGTGTTCTTGCTAAGTTAATTTTTATACATGGGTTTACAATTGCATATTTTGGCACCTGGGTACTCCTCCCCCCGCCTTCCCAAGCTTGCTCCAGCCAGTGACTGTTTCTTTTTCTGTCTATCCCACTTCCTTTTCTCTGGCTCCTTCCAGCTGCCAGTGTGTCCTGCTCACCCTCTCTTACTGACATAGAGCTCTTTTTCCTGGTGGTGGTGACAGCCTTGGGTCAGATCTAGGCATACTCCCCCTTATTTGGCCCATTTTCAGGTGGCTTTGCCATGCTTTTGGATGGAAAAGAATAAGAATTTTGTTAGTCAAAAAGATTTTTTGAAGCGTTGAAGGACTGAGCTGGATAGGAACAAAGAAAAGTAGTTGGGGAATAAGGAACCAGAAGATGGGACACAGAAAGCCATCCCTATTGCCCGTTGGTTTGATGCCCCAGCTTTGGAGGGCTCCACCCAATTATCGCATGCTTGTATTTTGCTGTTACAAAACTAGTCTCCAGCAGAACTTCACAATCATGGTTGTATGCAGCGTTTTGCTGCAACATTTTGAAAAAACTCACACCTAAACCAGAAAGTGCTGCTGCACATATACACAGGCAATTTCTTGTTCTTTTTCCCTCCCTGTACTGGTGTCTTGTCCGGTATTTCCTGGTTGCTGTAATTGGGAATCAGAACCTGTGAACTTTACCCACTGTTTATTTTTGTTTTTCGCTCACTGGGGTCCAACCCTGTAGATTCCATACCTGTGCCTAATGTTTCCATTTGTGACTAGCTCCAAAGCAAAGCTCAGTCATGGAAAGCTGAGAAACCTGTGTCAGCTTGAGGTTGTTTAAATCAGATTTCCAAAATTTCTTGGCAACTTTGGATGTTTCTTTTTCCTGCTTTTTTTTTTTTTTTTTTTTTATAAAGCCTTAAATCTGAATGTGTTGGGGTTTCTAGCTGAGTTTCCAAGGAAATATTTTTGCTGTGGTGGAGGTGAGCGGTTGGGTATCTTTGCTTTGCTGCTGCCTATTCACAATCCATTTTATGAAGTTTAGAGAGGGCATATTTTCCTGCCATTTGTTTAGCGTTTGAGCCATGTGCTCTTTACTGCTTGCCCTCTTGTGTCACATTGCTTTTCCCCAGACTGCACATGACCAAATGCCAGTCAGTTTATGTTTGGCTGTGACAGAAGACAAGCAGGAACTTCAATTGCTTTCAGCTCCTTACATGCTGCAAGTCACAAAATGATAGATTACTTTTCCAGCCTTCTGGATCTTGATTCATTCACTGCATGGGAGATCCCTCGTTGTTCTTTTAGTAGAGTATGCCAGAATCCTCCTTTGACCACTGAGCTCACATTTCAGGTACTATCATGTCTTCATAATATAGCTGCTTCTTCATCCCGTAGGTATGAGACTCCTTCAGTCCCTGAGTGTGTACTATCAGGTGTAAGATATCTGGTGGGTGGATTTGGGGACCCCAGCTCCTTAAGGGGAGGATTCAGAAACAGGATCTCCTCCTGCTGTCCCCTTCCCCACAAGTGATGGATTTTGGCGCACTTAAACATGACCAGATGGAAGATAGCTTTTTGGGAAGTTCAGACACTCTTGTACACAATATTATTTTTCTCCATGTCCCATCAGTGTGAATGATTCTAACCTACTTTTCACAGTTAATTGGACTGGGTGAAATGCTTGGAGTTATTTTTTTCCTTACTGTGTCACAAAAGAACACCAGATCCCACAATCTCAACCTTCTATGCACATAGATCAAATCAGTTCACTACAGAAGCTGGCTATTAATTCAGTGTGGAGCAGACCTTCGTGGCTTGTCCATAGTTTATTTCTGGCCTGTTCTTGTGCCTGCTCTGACCCCAGCATGGGCTCTTCACCCTGCTGAGATCCCAGGCAACTGATGGTAGGGCAAATGGCATAACCTGCATGTACTTACTCTGCCCTCTGGGAAGTAATAACTAATGACGCTGCTTAGTTAGCAACCATTTGCAGACTGACTGCCCTGTTTTGTGTAAGCATCTTCCAGATAAAATGTTTTCTGTGTTACACAGAAGTTGACCAGCTGCCTGGTTACCTGCAGCTTTTTGCAATGTTAGTGTGACTAAATACTTCTTGTCTGCAGTACAGCATTGCCTGCAGTAATACATCTTAAACAAAACAAGGTCAATCTGGTTTAATGTTTTATCACTTGTTATGGCTCCAGATCTTTGCTCTGGGAAAACATCTGCAGTTCTGGAAATGGATAGTTAGGTTATTTCTGTCCTGCTAACTGGAAGAGGGCTGGAGTTATGAGGCACTGAGTGGCATACAGCCTTGCAGCTTAAGCCAACTTCCCTCTTAAGCAGAAGATCCTACCAAGTTTCAGCCCACTAAGTTGTGTTTTTTATCACATGAAACTGAGCATATGTGCTGCATGCCCCAGGGCTCAACAGAGAGGGCTCCTCCAAGGAGGTCAAACAGGGCCAGCAAGAGCTAAAATAAACCCGTGTTGGCAGCAAAGGTCCAGGGCTGAGCTTCTGTCTCTTGCTTTTTTGATCTATCACTGTCAATAGAGAGTAATAAATTAGAGATTAATCTGGTAGAACAAAATATTTCTGATTTGTTTACTATTTCTTGAAAGTAGCTGTTGAATTTACCCCCTATTGTCACCTGTAAATGTATAATTGAATTACTACTTATGTGAATTTGCATTTTCTCTCAAATCTATGTCCTCTTAGATGATTTTGTTTAAACCTCATTAGTCATTATAAATATAAAAAGTAGTATTATAAATAAGAATCGTGTTGTGTTGGCCTGAAGTCCAGCATTCTGGTGCCTGTGAATTATTAGCACTTCATTCTGTTCTTGCTCTGTTATCTGGATATTTTTCTTTTTTTTTTTTTTTTTAACTTGGTCAAAAATTACATTTTAAAAACACTTTTTCCCCAAAATATGAGCCAAATAGAAATGCCCCATGATTTATTTGAAAATATCTAGACAAATTTCCTTAATTTTGCTCTTTTCCTCTGGTATATGCCATCTGCACACTTGCAGAATTTTGCTGATGTGTGAGATTCTGAAACAAAGCATCTCACATAAAAAAAGATAGTTGAGAACTCTATTGGCCCAGCTGTGCTGTGGAACTTGCTGAATGTGAAATATTCTTCCCAAATACATAAATTGCTTGTTACAATTCATTCAGCTTTATTAATCTTGGTTAATATTGTGCTGGTAAGAAAGGGCTCAGCTTCTCACTTTGAAATCAGTCACGATTTTTCATGCTGACATCAATAAGATTATTATAAATAGTTTTATATGAGAGAGTTTGTTTTCAAGCTTTTCTTAGGAGGTAGCTATTTTAATATATGCTGGTGTTTGTCATTCTGTGCAGGGTAAACTGCTTTAAAACATAGCAACAATGCAAATAATGTTTCTTCTACATAATATCCATTAGTTGTAGCTATTTCAAATATAGCATATATAATCTATATGTAGCTGAGGATAATGTAGCCCTGGGGATAATATTTGCTCATTGGTGACATATTTTTGTATCTCTCGTGAGATCTGTCATGAGCAAAGATTATTACTTGTTTTGTTATTTTTGTGCCCATGTTAAAAGGATGATACCGAATTACTTGGACAGTATTTACAACAAATGAATAGGTGATGGAAATGCTGTCTTAGATCACCAAATGACCCATCTTTTGTCAGCAGCCCAGCCAGGAACAGGAGTAAGGGCTTGTAGTTGCTCCATCCTAAGTTTTGAGGGAGAAGAGATATGATACACCTGATTTGCCAGACTTTCATATTGCCAGATCAAAGGTGCTTGTGCACTATGTGTAAAGTATGACCCAAGCAGAAATTCTGCCTTCGTGGTAGTCAGGCTTTTTTTTTGGGTCTTACTTTTGTTGTTTCTGCCAGGTATCAATGACGCTTATGAAATTGCAAAGTGGTCAGCAGAGGAGGCTCCAGTCAGCATCTGCTGTCCTCCTCTTGTGAGCCAGATGCCCTGGAGCACAGATGGCCTTTATGACCATTATGGGCTGGAGACACATTCAATGAAAAGTAATTTAAGTTCTTACAGAAAAAGAAAAAGTATATGAATGTGGGTTTGTTCCCAACACGAGACAGTCTGAATCAACAATGGGAATGGGACGGTTACCAAAGAGTCTGCTGGAGCAAGTTCCCGCTGCCAGGGCAGGATCTCCTCTCCCTCTTGGCCATTAGAGGGAGGAAAAAATAACAGACTATAAGAGCCACTAAAATAAGGACCATCACCAAGAATGTACCATGGGTTTAATACCAGCTCCTCCTCTCGAAGTAATTATAGTTGATGTTGTCCAATGGTTACCGATGAACTGTCTTTCATCGTGGTCTTTTGTTTGGACTCAGTAGTTTGGGTTGCACATCAAGACCAGCACATGCTGGTCGGCTTCTCACAGAGAGTAAAACAGGACTGAAGGTGACAGGCAGTGTCATGCTGCTTCAGCCGTGAAAACAGGCAGCTGAGTTTGGGCTAGACCAAACCCTTCCTACGTGTTTGCTTCACATTATATAACCTTTGCCCAAAAGTTCACTGCAGCACTAATTTTGAAGTGAGAAAAGACCAGGCAAAATGAAACACTGGTATTTCTCACATTATCAACTCCCGTGTACTCGGAAATGTGGTATTTGCTAAAAATGTTTTGGTAAACTCAGAAGTTTTCTTTGAATTTCCTGAGATGACCTAGATATAGGTGGTGCAAATAACCCTTGCAATATCATGCTCACCTAACCCATTCCTATTTATGTACAAAGGAGATGACATATAACCACCACCATGACTCCTCCATACTTGTGTTTTAGGGCAATTATCTCCTGTTAAGAGGAAAATTAACTCAGTATGTGCCTCTGAAGGTTCAAATTCTGCATCACTCCTAAATTTCAGTGTTGCACATTTTGGTGTTTCTTCTGCTATGAAAGTGAGTTGTTTGTTAGAAGTCTGGCTCATTGCTCCAAAGCCACTGATGTGATGGATGTGATCATGTGTATCTTTCAACATAGAGGAATCTACAGTGTTTAAGGCAGAACCTTATTTAATGCAGTGAAAAGTTTTGAAAAGTAGTAGGAGCCTGCATGGAGCTCTCTGCAAACAGTACTCAGCAGTTAGGACAAATTCATTAAGGTTTTGATGGCATTGCTAGGGCAAAAATATTTGCTCTGCTAGAATCACAGCATTTAAGAGAAAAACCACTTCCAGAAAGGCTGCCAGACCATTTCTATGTAGAAGGACCCACCATCACCATCTGTATTTGCTTTTAAGGGTGAAATTTTTTTTATTTTACACATGGTCAGAACCGCCCCCATCTGAGCAACTCGTTCTAATCCAGGTAGAGATATAATGAGAAAGCATGCTGGTGCTCTCTGCCCCATAAGTCAACTGCTGTTCTAATATCACATCCATGAGTAAGTCCAGGCTCTTTATAAAATAGTGTATTTGCTTTGAGTTTAGAGGTGCTCAAACATTCAGCCATGAAGTAAGGAGACTAGAAAAATGAAGAGTATTTTCCTCTGTGACTGCACACTCTTTGTATGAGAAGGAAAAACTGGCAGCTGTACTCTCCCCACCTCCCACTGTATTTCTCCCAGGTTGTTCCTGTGTCTGCAGTGCCAGTCATTCATTGTGACCAAGTTTCTCAGCACTGGGCTACCCAGCTGTGTCTTCAGTGGTGAAATGGTCTTAAACTGTGGCCTTCAGATGACCATCCTTTGCAGAGATCTACAGAAAAGCCCTCAGCAAGACCTGAATCTAGGATATCAAGTACCTCTAATTTTTTCTTTGTCCTGAGATTTCTAAATTAAGCAATACTGTTAACTTTTCTGGCACCAGATAAAAAGGAGAAATGATTCAAGGTGACAGTCCAGCTCACTTTCCATGAAAAGAAGATTTCCAGATTTTACAATGCTGAGCTGAGGTCAGTGGGTGTAGGCTACCTGTAAAACTAGGTCGCATCTTCAAGCTGTAACTTAAACTAGGTCATACTTTCTGACTAGTGAAGAGGGGAAGTATGAGTTTCAAAAGCTTGTAAATTACCATTTCCTGGAAAAGACCCAATGTGATTAAGTGCTATCCAAAAAATCAACCAAGCCAGCTTGACACATAAGAGGAAGTTCATGAAACATCACTTTATCTTCCTCCGCTTCATGAAAATGGAAATGTTTTTCCTTTTCAAAATAATTGGTGGTGCAAACATTGATTCTGCTTGTGGTTTGAGCTGCTACTGAGTAATTTAAAGTTTTCTGAGCAGGCACATTCAGCACAGATGTTTCTGGGTCCATTCCTATAAATTGCATAAGTAAGGGGGAGGTTTGTACTGCCAAGCTTGAAAGTCAGTTGAGTTTTCAGGGGTTAGAAAGGAAATTTAGACCTTTGCTTTCTAAATTCATCAATGAAACATTTAAACACAATAATTCCCACAATACCATGCAAAGTAGGTAGCTCTTGGAAATTATACATCAAAAACTAGAATACTCAGTGGGTTCTTTAGACTCACTAATGAGAGAATCAGCTTCAGATGCTCACAATGTCCATGGAATCAATTGACCCAAACTAACTCTTCTGACAATTTGACATATCTGTGCTGATTCTTGCAAGCATTGATTTCTCGGTAAGAAAGAGTTGATATCTGCAGGTTCTTCTTAACATTCCCAGTGAGTCCTAACTCAGTGTCATAGCAAACAGTAACTGGAACATTATTTAGGATCATAAATAATGCACTTGGCCAAAAGTATCTGAATATAGAATAACAATTGCGATGAATGATCCGGCTGAGATTTTTGAAGTGGAACTCAAGGGTTCAGCTACTAATTTTGCTGAGACCTGAGCACTGAAATTCCTTCACTGTCTCAGAAAAACCCAGGCTATGCATTTTTCCTCTGAATCTTCCTGTCTGCTCTGTGGAAAGAGAAGTGCCCAGACTATTGTCTGTAAGGAAGGACAGGCAATGCTGGGATAGCTGTTGGGGAGAGATAAACCAGGCCACATTTTCTCTAATAGTACCTTTCCTCCAGCCCCAGGCTGGTGTGAGGAGATCCCTCTTGACGAGGGTCAAGAGGTCCCTCACCCTAAATTCTCTCTGGCTTGTATGACAACCCACATCTTTCCTGTGCTCAGGGTTCTGGGGAAACCCTGTGCCCAGTATGCTTGAGAAAGCACACCAGGGACTTTTGCTGCCTTCATTTTCTCTCCCTGTGTTGATCATCTGCTTGTTCACATCCTGCTCCTTGCAGCATCTCTGCTACCCCATCATTTCACTGCTGCTCAGCTCAAGGTCCACCTCTCCTCCATACTCTGTCCCTCTCCCTCTTCCTTAGCTCACCTGTCCTGCAGCAACTCCTTTCCCACCCTGCAGAAGCCCTGCATCAATTTGGTGCTGATATGAAATTTGTCACAATGACTTGTTTCTTGGTTTACATTTTCTAGGAGTACTGCCTGCTTCCACCAATGCTCATTTTATGTACAGGCTTTAAGGGCAGAAACTGCTTCCTTGTGTCTGTTATAGCCCCTAGTCTGGTGGGGTCCTTTGTTAATCCTTAGGCTTCGCTATAATAATTGTCATTAAAACTAAACTGTGTTTTACATGGAGCTGAAATAACTTGTCCCCGTGGGTTACTCGATGAGACAAGTGGGGTTTTTTTTAACTCCTATATCTATGCACTGGAAAACCTCTCCTCTTTGCAGCACAGACGGGACAGCACACATCCCTCCAAGGGAGGTGGAGGTTACTCATCCTCCCCTCTACTGCTCCAGCATTAGTGCACTGGCTTAGAGGACTAAGAACACGTGCCCTCTCAGGGTCCCTCTGCCTTTCGTGTTTAGGGAGATGTTAGCCCCACTCCTTCAGTGACTCTTCCTGGGAAGACCTTTCCTCCTTCTGTTGTTCTGTATCTAAAATCTAAATACTCTAAAATCCAAGCAGACTTCTATTTCCTAGCAGTCTTTTCACCCCAAAGCACTCAAAGTTCTCCAGATGTAATGCATCATAAAAGGAGTGGATTTAGGAACCTTTTCTTGCATATTGCATTGGCAGCTTCTTCTTAGCAAACAAGGGGTAGATACTGAGATATTTGCAGCGTCTGATTCAGCCTCGGTTGCAGAACCAAAGGAAGCATTAACCAGGACCTATGCTGCTTATCGCACTCTGAGTGAGAATCCACAGTGCTAAAACTGCACCAGAAATCAGCCCTTGGCAGAATGGAGTCATATAACACAGCAAGGCAGCTACACTACCTAGAATTTCCTCTTCATTTGAAATACATAATAAAAATCTGAAGCAGGAAGTGGGTTATCTGGTAAAATTTCAAATGATGCTGTTATCTGGTATAACCTCAGTGCATGCTAGAATTCTCTGCCTGCCTTCCAGCCCTTGAAATCAGCTCAATTGTGTTGAGCTGTTATTCATTTAACTTCTCCTAGTAAAGGTGCAGACACCCACACTCTGCTCTACTTTGTTATCTGTGGATTATTTCTCCAAAATGCCACTTTAAGCTAGGAGCTGAAATTCACAAGGTGTCAATGCAAATTAGGCAGTAGGGTTATGTTGAAATACACATGAATACATGTATGTCCTTACATATTTTATAGAGATACATTCACAAATGAAAATTCTCCTTTCTCAACTAACTGTTAATTTTGTTTCCCTGGAACTTCAGCAGCATGAATGGGTCCAAGAAAGTTCTTGTGCGGGTGGATAAAACACATCCCTTAATAAGTTTTTTAATATTATATATGTCAGAGAAACACTGCCATTAACTGGCTAGATAAAATGGACTGCCATCTGTAGGGCACAATGGTCCTTAGCCTTTCAAGTGTCAGCAATGTGAAGATTAGGCTTCTCAGGCTCTTTTAACCCCTTGTAAAGACATAAACAAGACCAGAAGATGTAAGAAGTGAAGTACCTGGGCGAGATAAATTGGACTCAGGCTGTTCATCTAAAAGGGAGTGAATTTTAACACAAATCAGAGTAAAGGGCATTATATGATGCCAACTTAGTATTGGAGACATCTCAGTTTCAGCTATTTAAATGAGGCCCCAAATCCAAGGTGAGCCTGGATTACCAAATCTACTGTAAAACAGGAGTTGGAAAAGGTGGGAGGATGTTCCTTGTGAAGGTATCCATCTCACTGGCTCATGGAGGCTCCATATACCAAATTTTTAGACACTTTTAGGAGACATCTTTATCCCAACATAGCTATCCTAATAGACCTGTTTGTTCCTGGTGAGTACAGCTTTCAGTATCACTGTCAAATCCCAAATTTCTGGGGTCACCCCACAGAAGCATTCTAGGACAGGTAAATTGTTCCCTGAGCAGGTGAACATGTTGCCAAGAATAGGGGAAAACAGGCTACTGCTGAGCTCCCCAAAGATGAGAGCCTAGAGGGAGACATCACCTCTTCCAGTGTTAAAAGGACTAAGGAGGGCTCAAAAGACACTGTAGGATCCCCCTGGCCAGGCAACAGACATATCTTGGCGTGGTCTGCAGCAAGGTCCTGGTCTGTGCAAAAGGTTATGGTTGTGCTACTAAATAAAAGAGCAGGAAGAAAGTTTGAGCACAGGCTCCTACGCTTTGTGTGTGGCATAGTTATGGCTCTGCTTTGTGCTTCTGCAGCCCTGCTCTGCACAGGGAATAGGTCTCTGCAGGATGGTTTGGAGCCCACCTGTGGGCTTGGCCTCAGGTTCATCCCTGGACCTCTTTTCTGTAACAGTGTAAATGGGCCCGGTAGGACTTGGCAGAAGCAACTTGTAGTTGTGCTGGCCTGGAGACTGATGTTTCCTCAGAATAAAAGCCTTTGCATTAAAAATATTCCCAACAAATCAACAGAACATACAAAGTAGAGGTGAAAATTGCAAAAGAGATGTTAAGAATCAAAACAGCCTTAGGGGAAAGGTTTCTGGTTGCTCACCTGAAGGTTCTTATTAGTGGGTGCCAGGTGAAATCAGCTGGCAGTTTCCATGTGTCTTGGGTGTAGGAGGACCAAGAACTTGGTCCCCACAGCTCCAGCTGCTACAGCAGGGGCTGCCCACCTCTCCCTCCTGCCCTGTGGATGGAGATGTGTGAGGCAGAGAGATGAGGAACTTAGCCTTCTCTGCTGGACACTCATAAATGAAGGAGATGAGCAGACTGGAAGCCAAAGAGGACAGAAGTGGCCTTAGCTTCCCCCTTGGCAGGCTTTGGTTGATTTGACTTTTTGCCACTGTGAAACACAGCTAAAAGAGCTTTCCAAGTCAGCAGCTGGGCTCGATTTGCTTGATAGAAAATCAAAATATTTTTTAGCAAAATTGAAAATTTTAACATGGAAAATTGCCTTTTTTTTTTTTTTTGAGGACAGTGTTATTTTCCCACTAAAATAGTTCCATCCATCTCTCTGTTATTGGTGCAAAGTTGACATAACAAACTGTAAAGCACAGCTCTGTGTGGGGTGAGTCTCTCAAGGCTGGAGAAGTCCAGAGAGTCAGAACTGTCCAAGCTGTTTTGGTCCTTTTTG
>NW_008662017.1:41377-43196 GCF_000695815.1 Acanthisitta chloris | reverse complement strand
CTCTTTCCTCCAGCATGTTCTTACAGTCTTCATATTCTTTCCTGACAGCCTGTCTCTGCTCCTCCTCCCTATATATGCTTTTGGCATTTGAGCTCATTCTGCATTTCCCAGTTCAACCACACTGGCCTCTTGCTATATCAATGCCATTTGCTCTGTCTTGCACATTGGGATGGACTACTGCTGTGCAATGAAGTGGTTTCACAGCCAGCTCTTCTTGAACAGCCTCCCACAAAATTCTGATTACTTCTGCTCTGAGAAGAACTGACTCTCCAGAAATTCGTAATAATTTTTTGCACCGGTTGTCTTCCTCACTTCCCTTGGGATTTTAGGCTCTATCATCTCATGGTCCCCACAGCTAAGGGTGCTATCAGCTAACATGATCATGTCCTTTATTAATCATTCATTATCCATGAGTAGCTGAATTGGCTGAGCACCTCCCTAAATGTGCTGCAAGTACCTGTGTAAAAATTTGCTCTTGACAAATCCCATAAATCTCCTGGCTTGCCTGAGCCCTCCAGCAGATGCTGGAGTGGGTAAACCCTACCTTGAGAACCATGGCTTGAGATTCAAGAGACTTGACCCAGTTGTTTAAAGAAGGTATCACCTCTTGGTCAGACAATCTCTAGCAGATTGACTGGTCAGATGACCCTGCTTATTGAACATAACAATAATATAGACAAAACTTGAAAATGTATCCATGTCATACAGTGCCCAACAATGTATTCTTGTCACCAGAAAGCAACTGGATATAACATTTATTATTGAGTACCAATTCGAATAAAAGACTTTCTACACAGAAACAATGCATGCAAGTCAGTGAAGAGTCTGCAGATGAGAAAGATAATGATTTATTCTTGAGTGTACGCTTCAGTTCTAATGAAATTTTGATTCCATCGACTACGACCTCAAGCCAGGTTGGCAAACACACAAAACCTGAATTTAATCAGGCCTTTCACTGTTTGCAAAGCAGCAAACGATAGGCTTGGTAAGCAGAGTAGAGAAATCTTGTATGCTGATCTCTGCAATGTACGATGCGTGCCATGCACAACTGGGCTGTGGCTACTGCTGCCAAACTCCTCTGAGAAAATGAACGGAGCATATCAATTTACAGAAATAAAGAGAGCACATCAGACCTCAAACTTTCTGTATCCTTGAGAAAATATTAACTAATTCAGCATCTGGGGATGGTAAGAGGAATAATGTAGAGCAGAACAGAGCTAGCTGGAGAAAGCTAATCTGGAAAAAATCATCAACCAGATCACAGCTCAGGTAAAGAATTGCAGTGGGAATCTGGAGATGCCAAAATTAAATGGGTTAGTTTTGGACTGCTGTCCAATTCATGGTGCATATAGTCTAATTCTCTTTTCCCCAAAATATAATTTTCTGTGTAGGTCTTCCCAATAGAGATGTTAAGGAATAGTACTTTTATCTGGAAATGTGAGAGAGTACAGCTGCCTTCCCACCACAGAGATGTGCAGGAGAAAGAAAGGAGAGAAATCACAGACACAGGATGAACAGGAATGTGTCTGTCAAAGAAACTTGGGTGTTGCGCATCTGAACCTCAGACACAGCAAACCCTCACTGATTTCTCAAGCTTTAGGAGCCTAAACATCCTAAAAAATCTGTGCCACAAAGGAAGTTATTTTGTTTCCTCCTAAAACCTGAGCTCAGATTTTCCCTACCTGTCTGTATTTCCTAACTGCAACAGTAATTGTTTCAAGTGTTAAAAATTTTCTATCTCTGAATATTCTCCCTTTACTGTCCTCACTAACTCTGGTGGATCCTGAGGCAGGACTGCAGTGTCTGCACAGCACTGTGG
>NW_008662017.1:915-41347 GCF_000695815.1 Acanthisitta chloris | reverse complement strand
GCTGCTAGTACTTTACGTTCTGATCGCCATAGTGTACTCAGCTCATGCAGAATCACTGAATATTAAGTCTTTGAAAAGTTATATTAATCAGGACTAAACACAACCATAATCAAAGATCACACTGCTCAGTTTGGGTACAAATCACTATTTTGCATTTACCTGGGAGCAGATTGATTGACTGGTCTCCTATCTCCTTATACAGTCCCTTTGTGGCGAGAGTGCTTCTGTGTATTTCAAGAACTGCTTCATCCCTTGTTATGATCCAAGCTGGGACTTGATTTCTTGCTTACAACCAGCCATGATGCTGTCCACCATAAAGGTGATGACTGTAATGCACATATCGCTGGTAAGGGCAACACTTTTCTATCATCCTCTGATTAACCCTTAACCTTGTATAACTCTTTCTATGGGTACTTTTTAGTAAAGTATGGCTGAACTTTCAGTCTCCTTTCGAGGTTGGATCAGATTCTCAGAGGAGTTTTGAGCACCCAGCTCCAATCCAAATGAGCATTGGACATATAAATGCACCTGAAAATCTGTGAAATATGTTGTGACATTCAGAAAGTGTTAAGGCAGTGCCTGAAGCACAGAGATAGTGGCGTTTATGATTTGGAAGACTTGTTTTGGTGGGGCTGGAGCTCATTCAAAGCCCACCTTGTGCTCACAGTTGCAATGTGTTCTAACAGTCTGTTCCAGCAGTGGTGAAAGTGTGAGTCACAGTGGGAAAGCCTGTATCAGTCAGGGTGACAGTTACCCATGCAGTTTCCATTGAAAAACCTGTCCCAGAAGTTTGCAGTCTGATATTGCATGTAATCCATTTGGACATCATGTTGGTAAAATATGAAGCTGCTCTTTCCCCCTACAAAAATAAAAACTGTATTTCCACCTTACTGTCATATTTCTTGTGTTTCAAAATACAAAAATTCACAAGGACTACTCAGCCATCCATCTACTTCTTGACAGGACTTACATCCACCTGGGAGCTGCCACAGGCAGCCTCAGAGACAGGCATTGCTCTGCACCCAGTGCTGCAGGAGCCTAGGATGCCACAGGAGAAAAGTGGTCAGCTGCAGGAACCTGGATGGACACTTTCAGGCTTTGAGTCCCTATCACTATCTCTCAAGAGACAACCAAGCTCATACTCTAAAATGGCCTGCCACACTAATAAGTGTGCATGCACATTCCTGTATAGCAATCATACCTTACTTGTATCTGGAATTTAATAAATGTGGAGTTTAAGTGGTGCCCAAAAGATGGCACTGTTTATTTGTGCTTTTTTCATTCTGAATTGCATACCCTCTTTTAGGCTGGCATATCATCTGATAAAATTAAGACAGGATTTACATACTCTATAGAGAAAAGCAGTACAAATCAGACTATTGCCGCAGCATGGCCTTTCCTACAACCTTTAATGTGCAATATTTTAATGGAAATGGGCATACTGATACTGCTTAGTACTATAACTGCAGAGCAGTTGCCCTTTTGTTTCCATCTTTTTCACCATAGATGTTACAAACTCATGCATTTCATTTAATGACTGGTGAATGAAGAATGTGCTTCAATTATTTAAAAGGAGAAGGAATTATTGACAAGAGATGGATCAGAACCAGAGTTGTGCCTTGAAGGTCCCTGAAACCTCCCATGAACATCTCTGTCTGTGCAGTAATCATTATCTGTATGCATGGAAAGAAACCAAAAAATGCCAAATAACATGACAGCCAAGTTACAGTGAATCAGTTGCCCACATTTCTGTTTGAACAGCCAGATCCCAGGTCCTACCTTAACAGCATGCTGCAGCCATAGAACAAGAGCAAATGTGGAAATACAGTTTACCTTGCAGCAATGAATTTAATGAAAGGTTTTCTGGTAATCATAGTAAATGACAACTTTAATCCCCACATCAGCTGTCAGGTTTCGCCAGGCCTTTAAACTAGAAGGTGTGCCAAACAAGCTATAATAACATTAATAATAACTATGATAATGCATTATTTTATTAGATCAAAACTCTTCACAATCTCAACACGGGAGTAATTTCACCCAGCACTGACATCCAGTCATTTCCAAGGTAACAAACTTCAGGTGTCAGAATACCTGACAGATGGCTGTGGTGGCTTTTGACGCCACATTTTTCCCAATCCAGCTCTACATTATGTTACTTGTGGCTGCCATATGAAACCAGAAGTTACCAACCAGGGAGGGCCCAATGGGAAGACAAACTCCATTGCCTCTATCCCTTATCAGAGCCGCCCCTAGGTCTTGTTGCCCTCCAGGCTGCACAGCAGCAGTCCAGGAGGCAGCTGTACAAATACCCCTAGACATAAAGCTTAAGACTTGACAGGTCTAAGTGGGTAATAGCTACAGCTGCACAAACATCTTTATGGTCACTCAGACCTCCATGGGTTTCATCTCGAGCAGCAGTCTCCCTGTCCTAAATATATTTCTTCATCGTTTGTGTCCTCTTCTGCACTCTTCCTGTCCATATTTCCTGCTTGCATTCCCAGCTGACTCCACTCTTGCTCATCGTTATGTGGATGTGAATCTGAAAGAAGTGTGATGGGCTCAGATGTGCAGGACTAATACACTCTGCTGCTTAAAACCAGCCTCTGAAGCAGAGTGTGAAGAAAGTGATGGCTTGTGCTTTGATGTTTGCCTCACTGGATGGGCCCTGCTTCTCAACATTAGGTGCCCATGAGGCTGCATTTGAAGAGGAAGGTGACAGAGAGGCCAGGCAGGCAACAGAAGCAGGTGACTCTTAAAATTCATCTTCCTTCTGACTGTGGGGACTGGTGAGCAGCTTTGAGACAAGGGAGATGGGGATTGCATTTGACTGCCTGTGGAAAACTTGCTTTTGGGTCCATCCTCAGCATGAAGAAGTTTGAGGCTGTTCTGCTTCAGGAAGAGTTCTAGCACCAAGCAAGGAGTTGGAGACAACTGTCTTTCTGAAAAGCCTTTAAAAACCAGAACATACACTCAAGCCACAGGTTTCTAGCTCTCATTCACAGTGAATGGTGAACTCACTCTGGTAGCTCATAACTAAATGAACCTCAAAACACCATAGTCTGAATCCTAAAAGTCATGTCAGAAAACAGAACATACAAGTCAGATTATTCAGACTTCAGTTCCGAAGTTCCTTGTATTGCATGCATTTGGTTTTGAGCGTATGTTTTGTTTTGTTTGTTTTTTTTAACCAGGTCTTTTTTAACCAGATGTTCCTGGTCTGTCCCACAATGCTTACACTCACTGTGGGGGTGCCTGGCTTTTGCAAAGAACAGTCATGGTTGTGTTGATTTATACTTTCAATTAAATACATAGAGGATGCCCAAAGAGATGAAGTACTGGTTACATCAGGATGTTCAGTTATTAATTGCCTACACTCATGGGTGGAAAAAATTGTGCTCATAATACTGACAGTTGTTTTTGAGAATTTAATTCCACATGGAGTTAAAGTAAAAATTAAAGTATTGATTCTTCCTTGTCTAATTTATTCCTGTGTTTAGAAGCTCATTTACTATTCAGGAAAAATATGTTCCTTTTTTGGGGGTTGTGGGTATTTTTTTTCAATTACAGTTTCAAGAATCAGATGGGTACTGGAAATGAAACTTTGTTTTTTCCTTACATCTTCACTGCAATAATAAGGCATCAGAACTCAAAATTTAGCTGGCAATTTTGATGATGCTGCAAGAAGCAGATATAGCTTGCTGTTCAGCTATACAGGCTCTGCAGAACTGAAAACAGTAAGCATTTGATTGTGTCAGTAAACTGAGTTGATAGATCTTGGAAGATACATACAGGCAAATTTTCAGCGTAATAGACGGAGCTGGAGCTGCAAGATTCAGTACTAACTGGAAGTGAATATCAGTACTGAAAATTTCAGCCACAGACAGCAGATCCGTGCAGCAGTGCAGTGGCATTTTAAAATCACCCAATTCACCACTATTTAAGGAGATGTTTTTCTTGGAATGATTTTTTAAGGGTTAGCATAGCTAGGCTGCTATGAGCTGGCTGTGTACAGAGCAGGATGTGCAAAGGTGGCTCTGGCACTGCTCCCATCCCAGTGCCTGCAAGGGGGTAGATTTCCCTGCCCAGTGACAGCTTCCCCATGGCAGACCTGGGAGCTCAGTATGGGGAAAACTTCTGGAGGTGGCTGATTTTGGAGCTACATACATGGCCTGGCAGACTGGCTTGCTGGTGGTGGGTAGCAGCAGAGGGAAAACAAGAAGGAATGTTGGCCTCAGGAAATGCAAGCCTGAGGAGCTGGCATCTGCCTGGTCCCATCTCTGCAGCATAGCTTCTTCGGCTCTCCCAACTGCTGCCTTCTCCACTCTGAGGTTCCTCTCTTGTCACTCCAGAGCCTGGAGCTGGAAGCAGGACTTGAACAGTGTGTGTGTGTTTGTGTGTGTCTTTGACCTTGCTGTTTCATGACAAGTGCCGTAATTCCCCCTCAAACACCCCCAGCTGAGAAGCTCTGTTGCTTGACAGGCTAAATTATACTTAAACATGGATTGTCAGTTGGTCTCTTTTCCTCACTCAACTGACAAAGGTGCAGAGTACAAATAATTTGATATATATTAGCTGATTCTAAGCTAAAATCTTGTCACAGGCATTGCCAAGCCTGGGAGGAGCCTTGGCTCACTCTGGGTTAGGTTTGGTACATAGGCTGGACACAGGAACATGGCCAGCACAGATGAATTTGAGGCAGGGCTGGCATGTGGTTTGCCACATGTAGTCAATTTTTACTGGGCACTGCCTTCTTTTAGAGTATGTGCTTCAGTGACTCACCTTGTAAATCAGCTGTGGTCATAAACTGCTTTCCGATGAAATCCATCTTTTTTTTTTTTTGGTTACCACACCATAGGGGCGTATAAGGTGCCCTCTGTTAAATCTTTGCTTCAATTTCAGACGAGTCTTCTTCATTTCTTTCTTTTAAGATGGTGTTTCTCTGTTGACACCAGATGCTAAAAGGATTGTTTTGTGCATATCTACCCCCTCCAAGCAAACAGCAGTACTCACAGGACTGCTCAGCTCTAGCCAAATAGCACAGCCATTCCCTCCTGCAAGCACTCTCTCTCAATGAAGGGAAAAACAAGCCATAAGACCTGCTTTGAGACCTCCACCAGTGTCCTAGTGGCTGTCTGGCAGTAAGACGTCACACCTGACACCATGCTTGTTGAGGAAATTAATCTCATGAAAATGCATCCAATTTTCACACACCAGAGCATCAGGCATCTGAAAATTGCTGCTAAATCTGGATTACAAAGAAAAATAAAATGAAGAGGAATTAGACTGTCTTCTCTATCTCTCTTTGCTATTTAACTACTATTTAACACTTTAATCCTCCTGAGTATTTTTTTCTTTTTACTGTAATCCCTTAATATAGTCTGTACTGTTTATAATCGTTCTCCTTTCTCACAGTTTTAGGTTTTCATTTAAGCTACTTTCTTTACCTTAATTACTTGGCTAACTGTAATCTGTCAGAAATCATAGACACATAAGAGGGCAAGCCCTTACTATGAGGCTGTCTTCTTGCCAATGAAAAGCTACTCACAGAGGTCTATTTGTTAAGCTTTATTCCGCAGGTGAGACTTAAATGCCTAAGTCAAGAAGCTTCTACCATTTCCTTTGAGATATTAGACTGAAGTAGAATAGCAGCCAGGGTTGGGAAAATTTTTTTTGAAAATTTGCAGGATTGGTCTTCTGTATCTTCACTGCATTCACAATTAGCAAGTAGTCACAGCTGCTTGGCCTGTATGTCTCAGCTCCTAGACATGAAAGCAATCCCAATCTCCAGTATGTGATCATGTTGTATCGCCCCTTGGCTGAACAGCTGATGTAACAAATTAATCCAGGAAGGAACAGACCATTGTCCTGGAAGCATGAAGACAGAGAGGAGAACTGACAGCAGCCAGCAGGATGGTGGTGATGCTGCTAAGTGGATCCTCTGGCTCAGTTCATAATAGTTGAGTCTAGTCCTCTTAGGTGATAAAGTCTCAAATTTGTAAGAGCTTTGGTGAATACTCCCTGTAGTGGTGTAAGGAGTAAGCACCCCACCATGTGCCAGCATGAGACACTATCTTCAGCATATTCCCATAATTTGTTGGTTTGTTTATTGGCTTTCTTTAAATTTTTAATTTCTTTGGATAGTCTGCATAGTGTGCAGCTATCATTGCCTATTATTGCAAAGGCATGGGCATATAGGCATGTAGGCAGAGCATTTCTGTAAAACAGAACAAAAATGAGCCTAATAACCACAAAATACCTCCTAGAGCAAATAGCTCATAGAAGTTTCCATTCCTGAATAATATTTTAAAGTAACTGGAAATCATTTTCTGTAATGTTCATCACCTTTTCTGATGCTCACAATGACTCAGAACCAGCTGCAAGGCTTCTGTAGCACTGGAAACACTTGAAAATGTGTGCTTTGCACCAGCAACCACTACACAGTCACAAAATGACTTGTACACTCTCAGTAACTCTTTCTGTGATTCAGCCTTCACAGCTCAGATGACATTTGTTGCTAAGGATTCAATGTTTGACAGTCCAGGGCATGTAGGTCCTCTGTTTACCTGTTTTTAATGTTATCACCAACATTCATGTCCAGATACAAAAACACACTTAGGTGCTTCAAATGCCACAAAGGTGTAACAGAGGCACAAGTAATGTGCCTAAGCCCTCATAGAAGTGAATACTCAAGTGCTTGCACTTTTGCCTGGCCTTGACAGTCCCGCTAGAACTCATTTTCATGGCTGCTACCTTCTTAGCTGAGTGTGGGATTAGTCTGAAGTTTCTGTGGAATCCACATAGCCTATTTAGGTTTAAAATCCTGAGCAGTCAGGTTTGGTGGGTTTAAACTTAACACGCCTGATTCACACTGAGGGTATTGGTCTCTATCTGAAGCAGAGAAAGCATAGCTACATTTTCATTTATTGAGCTCACAGGATGGTGAGCCATCAAAGATGCTTTTATTCAGAAGAAAGAGAAGGTGGCTGATGTGGCAAAATCAAGTTTCTGGCGTCCTCATCTGGAAAGGGGTTGTACTTTCTTTTTGCACAATCCAGGGTACTATGAGAAGTTTCCTGCTGGGAGAGAAACAGCAGAAAGATGAAAACCGGATCATTTTACAACTGACATTAAAAGATTTGAATCTGGAGGGACCCCTTCCAAAATCATCTTATAATAGGGGTGTTCACTGCCAAGTGTTTCTTCCCTCATTCCCTAAATAGTTAATGTATTTTTATTGTAAGAGTATGTAGCATAAAATTAATGCCCAGGAGCAAGTGAACTCCATGAGCATTAAACTTCAGAGTGTTTTCCATTCTATGAATCTCCTATTCTTGCCTGGATGCTAGTAGAGTTTCATGAGAGCAAAGAGCAGTCGATGTGGTGGCTACAGGCTCTCCCTGCAGTTGGTGTGAGCTCCTGTTAGATGCAATTCTTTGGTCTCTAATCCTCTCAGTGATGTGATGCGTCAGGCACATCTTTCACGTGCAGTGAAGCGTGACATAGAGGTGCAGAGGCATGGAGCTATGAAGGCTGAAGGAGCAATAGTTGGTCCCAGCACAATGCTGTGCCTGTCTGAGAGGGAGGACTACTCTGCTCAGGTGCAGCATCTATGGATGCACAATGTTAATGCACAAGGTAAAGGACAAGCTACCTCTGTAGCAGCTCTGCATTGCATCATTAATAACTGGCTTAGGTTTTTATCTTCCATGTGTCTACCTAGTAGCCAGCTTTAGCTTGGTATCCCCTCTCCTGTTTTCTTTTGTTGATGCACTACATTTTTGGCCCATTCATGCTCATTTGTAGATGCCTTAATTCACATAAATTCTGGGGAGAACAAAAAAAAAAGGCCCTTCATTTGTCAAGGTTTGTACAATGCCTTGAAAACATAAAATGCTGCACAAATGATGAGTGCTATTTACTTCAGAGCTAATTTGCCAACCTGTCCTTTATTTCAGGACCCTTTGGGTTTAGCTGTTCATTTGCTCAATTGCATCTTGAGCTTCCAGTTAAAAATGCTACATATAAAGCAGTTATAACTTACCCTGGGAAGAAAACATTACAGATGACGTTACTGACTCACCAGTCACAAAGCCATTTCCACTCATGTTCTGGATCCCTTCCCTCATTTAGCCACCCCCTGTCCTCAGTTCTTCCCACCATCTCTCATAGCTAATACAACCACTGAAATCCCAGATTTACACTGAGTCTAATAATACTTTCTCCTCTCACGTGACTTACTCTTCTACCTACTCATTACTTGTCTGCTTGGTGCTTTTTATAATTATCTCTGCCACATCCTTGAATATGATTTTGCTCATTTAGAGTATGCTGTAAATGATATGGTTTTGATAAATTAAGCAATAATCAGAAAACAATTTCAGTATTCTGTAGGTTTCCATTAAGTTACAGTTATAGTGACACAATTTGCTCTGCTACAGTTCACACTGAGTTAGCCTTGTTTTCATTAAAAACCTCATTATTTAGAGATTTATAACTCATCCACAGAAATTTGCTCTAGGGTGAAACTTGACTATATTTTTAGCTCAAAATAAAACTTACAAAAAAAAGTAATTTGGTTTGTATTTTGTGACTTTTTAAGAGAAAATAATTCCACCTGTTTCAAGCTTTTTGTGTTGTATAACTCAAGATAGTCTCAATTTAATAAATGTGCTATTAATTGTAATAATAATAATAATTGCTGTTAATACAAATTCTACTTAGGTAGATAAGATAGCACTAAAGCGTGAAGACAAGAATAAAATCAGAGTATTTACTCACAAAGGTGTATAACCTCTCCACATTTGGTAGGTGAATAAAATTAATTGTTCCTACTGCACTGCTTCCCTATGGAATATTTCAAGAAATATACAAGGAATCAAGCCATGGTGGTTCACACATTATTTACCGTAATGATTTCTCATAGCTTTTCCTGAATATTTGAGTCACTGTCTGCACTAACTAATGCCTTTGCCACTATTCATTCATTAAGTAGAATTTGGAACATTGAACAGAACAGAGAAGCTTTGAAACAGGATTGGCCAACCATTAAGGAATGATCAGCTGAGAGTGTTTGTTCTGGTAGGCAGCTTATAAACACAGGAACAGGCACAGTATGAAAACCAATACTATAAATTCCAGTGCAGAACATTGGTGTTGCAAGTATATTTTTGGGATTGTGAATGAATTTATCAGTAGGCTATTCTGTCTGGTTCAGAGAGGTTTATAGACCTTTCTTCACACATAGTCCCCCGGGATGCCAGCAATGGAGTACTAGATCCTGCTAGGCTGAAGCAGTGATGAAATAATGATATCAAATGTTAACATGCTTATAGGGCAACTCATTTACACTGCAAAATCTTCTGAGTGCTTCAAGTCTCTTGGGAGAATTTGTTCATGTTTGGGGATCTGAACTGATGCCAATTTAGAGAAGTCTGAGTTTTCATTCTGGCCTTTTTCCTAGCCTCACCTATTTTGCACCAGAAATAATTCTGCAGTGTTTCATATTAGTTTGTTGACTGTAGTTGCAGAGCCTGCCATACTTAATATTATGTATACAGCAGACTCACAGTACATTTGTTTGAGGACACACATTTAGCCAATTTGAGCTCACAAATATGAGCTTTGTGTTCCCACTTAGGTAGGTAAAGTCATTTGTGCACAACAAAATTAGACCACTAATTATAGAGACAATCTTAAAATTGCCTGAAAATTTGGTACAAAGCACGTATCCCCTAGGCAATGAACTCCTTGGGCTTTGTGAATTTTGAGCATGCAACCTGAAGGAGAAAACTGATCCTACACAACTTAAGACCTTACTGCTTTATTATATCAGGTGTAAAATGTAGAAGCTGCAGTTTCACCATCTGCCATATTTCCAGGGCTATAAGAACAAAAATAAAAAGGCTTAACATTTTGCATAGATGCAGTGACTAACCCTGAGGGTTGTCTCTTTGTGTTCCTAATGCACTCTTGCCAGATTTTTCGGTCAGAGTAGCTCAAACCCAACCTTGTCAGCAGAAATTGAGGAACTTGTTACCTTAGCGAACAAGAGAAGCATCTTGCCTCCATCTTTGTAGCAGATTAATGCTACCCAAGTGGAATGGACTTGGTGATCGTGAGGAGAAGCAACGATCGAGACTGAAATTTCGGTAATGAACGTTTTAGAAATAGTAGCTGATGAGGAAGCTTGTTCTATGTGCATACGTGATATAAACCAAACACGGATAGCATTGGGATATAAACTTGATTTCAGTGCTATATAAACAGTAGTAAACCATCTTTTTTCTAAAATCAGGACAAGGAATAGATTGCTTTTAAGTAGTGTTTGGGATTGATGCCAGGGAAAAGAAATACTCAAATGAAAATTATTGATGCAGTGAAAAAAAATCCAGGTATTATTTTTTATCTTAGCCTATTTTCTAGCCAAAGTTAGAAAGCAGAATTCTCTGCACAACTGAACATTAACTGTGTATTTGGGGTGCAGGTTTCAAATGGGCATTTTCTGTCTCTACCTCTTTCCAGGTAAAAGACTTTGCTTTAACTGAATACCATCAACTTAAGGGTAACATTTCTGCGATGTTAAATTCACTTGCAAATACCACTTTTTAGGGATAGAAATTCAGCCTTTTGAAGGTGTGTAGGAATGTATGTCTCCCTAATCATAGAATCATAGAATTTAAGTGTTGGAATGGACTTTACAGATCATCTAGTAACAATCCCCTGTCATGGGCAGGGACACCTCCTCACTAGATCAGGTTGCTTAAGGCCTCATCCAGCCTGGCTCTGAACACCACCAGGATCGGGGCAGCCACCACGTCCCTGAGCGACCTGTTCCAATGTCTCACTATCCATATAGTAAAAATCATTTTTTCTCACATCTAACCTAGACTTTTCCTCCTTCAGTTTGAACTCATTAGCCCTTGTCCCACCAAGGGACAAAGAGTCCCTCTCCAGCTCCCTTGTAGGCCCTTCAGATATTGAAAAGTTGCTATGAGGTCTCCACGCAGTCTTATTTTCTCCAAGCTGAACAGCCCCAACTTCCTCAACCTGTCTTCACAGGGGAGATGCTCCATTCTTTTTACCAACTTCGTGGCCCTTCTCTGGACTTGCTCCAACAGTTCCATGTCCTGAGGACACCAGAACTGCACGCAGTATTCCAGGTGGGGTCTCATGAGAGCAGAGTAGAGGGGAAGAATCACCTCTTTGGACCTGCTGGCCTCACTCCTTTTGATGCAGCCCTGGATTCCATTGGCTTTCTGTTATGTTAGCACACACTGCAGCTCATGGTGGGTTTCTCATCTACTGTCACTCCCAAGTCTTTCTCCTCACTGCTGGTTTCAATCCCCACCCAACCTGTAGATGTGCCTATGATTGCCAGGGCCCAGATGTAGGATCTTGCATTTCATTTTGTTAAACTTCATGAGGTTTGCATTGTTCCACCTCTCCAGCCTGTCAAGGTCCCTCTGGATGGCACATCCCTTTCCTCCAGCGTGTGACTGCACCACAATGCTTGGTGTCAGTGAACTTGCTGAGGGTGCACTCAATCCCACTGTCCATGTCACCGACAAAGATGTTGAACATTAGAAACTCACTGAAGTCACAGGGAATTAGTATTGGACATTAAAGCAACAGAAGGAAAACAAAGAAAGAAAACAGTTTGGCTTCTTTCAGTGTTAGCATTAAGCTTTTCAATTTAAATACAGGCATGCAAGAATCAGCTATTTCTCAGAACTGAATCTGCACTGTTTTGGTGAACCTGTAGGGACTTGGACAACTGCTTTGGTAATATATTTGGCCTATGGGCTTTGTAATGGAGTGACTCAGCTCTTGATTAGAAGAAAATAGAGAAGACTGTCACCTTTGCCATAGGAAGACAGCTTTGGAAGTTCAAACCACTGCAAGGCAACTGCTGTAATTAAGATGAATGCACAGCAGCACTCTGTTTCTGCAGGCAGAGACAAGAAAGGACCAAAAAAATTCCTCCAAACACCCACACTTCTCATGCAAAATAAATCAGCAGAGCTGAGTGAGGTTCCTGATGAATCCTCTGGATAAAAGTTCTCCCTCACATGAACCACTGGCCAGCTTTGTGCATAGCACAGTGTTAAAGCATAACTGTCTCTTATAGCAGGGTGGCCTAATAGCCTCAGCAGCCTGTTCCTCTCTGAGGTCTCACAGTCACAAATGGGAAATAATTGCATTTTTAGAAGCTGCTACAAGTCTTAATGTGCATAAATCCATCTGTGAATACACTGTTATCGCCATACATGCCAACAAGAACTTATGTGCGGGAATTTCCGTAGTTATGTTCCCAACAGCATGTTCTTAGGGAGAGAAAATGAGACTATTGCAGAATCCCTGAATCCCCCTGCTAGTCCAGCTGCTTCAAGCACATACATACAAGAGGACAACTGCGGTTTTGGCATCTTCTTTCCCCATGACAGGACCCATATCACTCATAAAATGGGGATGTGTGTGTCTCTTAGGGTCACAGGGAGGGGCAGTGCATTTGGATGGGCTCCTGTCCACTGGAGACAGTGGGAGTCCTCACTGTGGCAGCAACACTGCCCTCCCTCTTTGCACTCCCTGTGCTGTATGGGGCTGCCTTGCCCTCCAGGTTTTCCAGCTCTGTGCAGTAACCAAAGCCAGCTTTAATTCTCTTTGCTCTTCTAGGCAAAGAAAGTGTCCTGCCAGGCCACCCACTACTCAGGGCAACTCTGCTCAACTCCATACACAAGAAGGGTGTGACAGTGGAAGGACTGATGCATCTGGGAGTCAGACAATACAGGACTGAAGAAGGGTTGGTTGTATTTTTTTGTGAGGAAGCGGGAAATTGATGACTTTTAAAAAATTTGTTTACATTGTTGATCTGGATGAGAAGACAGGGGAAAATATATTACCAGGCAGCTGTTGCATAATTTGCTGACAAAGAATGTTTTCTGATGGAGCCCTAGTTAAAAATTTGGCAGCAAATTGCTTATTAGATGAGAAATGAGATACTTCAGATGAAAAGCAAAACACCTTGTCATATTTATCTGAAGTGTCAAAATACAGATCAGTGACTGGGTGTCTAAGCCCTGCTGTGCGGTTGATCGCAGTTTATTCCAAAGAGACAAGATTTTCATTGTCATGGAAGAACTGTTTCAAGGACTGTGTGCCACAAAATCTTCAAACTGATGGGAGATAGAAAGGATCTCCTTGTAGCATATGCCTTGCAATGACTCTGCTGTGGAGAAAATCTGCTGGGGTGAATATGCAACTCTATGTAAGAAGAAGACATCATGTCCACTTACTATATGGGACTTTTGACATCACTACCGCTCTACAGTATTGTCACCTGGGTATGGCTTAATGCCATCTCAGGCAACCTGGGAAGGCAGATTCCATCAGAATGAGTTAAAACCCCATAAAATATAGCAAAACAATTAGTATGATACATAAAATTCAAATGTATATATGGGATTACAAGCCCCTTATGTCATTTCATTAGACGATTCCCATTATTTTGGTTGTTGCTGTCAAAGTTTAGCTGTTTACTCTACCAAGCAACTTGCAATATAGAAGGTAATTTGTCATGAGTTTAAGGAGTTAGAAGAAGTTACAGTCTTAAAGAGGGTTTTCGTCATGTTGGTGAAAGATGACCTTGAAGAAGTCTGTCATAAAAACTGTGTGGAGTAGACATGTAGCTGTCAGGGTGCAGGGGAGGCTGCTGGCTCCATGTGTACAGGTGCTATGGAGGTTTACCTCCAGGGCAGAGCCCATCAGCCAGGCCTTGCCTCATTGTCTTAGCCAGGGGCACCAGGGCAGCTCCAGCTCTTGGAATTGGGCACTTTCCTATGGCACAGTCTGAGACCAGGCCTGGACATGGGCCCATGGGTGCACCTGACTCCGCAAGGCCCATGGCTGGACAAGGCAGGGATGTGGGGAGCTGGAGACTGACCCTGCCATGGAGTCACTAGAGAAAGAGCTGACAGCCATGGTTGTCATGGTGTCCTGGAGGGACAGGGTTGACATGGTGTCCTGGAGCCTGGGCAGGGTCAGGGGAGCTCTCCAGGGGCAGTGAGGGGTGGGTCATCAGTGTCCCCAGAGTCCTGTCAGAGATTTAAAACAGGCTGTAAGCACAGCAAAAATAGGAAAATGTAGTTGTTCGTGTACCTCTCCCAGACACCACCCACATATACCTTATTCTCATGTATGCAAACATATGCCAGAGGAGGAGAAACTCAGGGCTATTTTGGTCCAAGCCTGCCACAGTAAGGCTGTTTAGCCCATACAACTGGAAGAAGCCAGATGAAGCCGTTGATCAGCCTCTCTTAGATGTCACAAAGCCAAAATGTGTGCCTGCATTTAGTCCTTCTGACTTGTCCTGCAAATCTTTCTCTTCAGATCATTCATCATCTTGGTACTTTTTGCCTGGATGCTTACTTGTTGTTGACAGTTTTGTCAGTGATAGACATCTGTGTTCCAGGGATTTGTTTTCACTAGCCAAGTTTAATTAAGTGTGAATGAGAGCTCCAGAAATGCCTTGCTGAGTTACCACTGTTCAGCTACAACCCGATGGAAATGCCTTGCTCTCTGCTCCTACCTGATGAACTTGCTTCCCAGTGAGTGGTGATCTAATGGTGAATTGAATTTCTGTTTGTAAAGCATAGCATACTATAGTAAATCATGTATATTACGAAAAAGGGAATGGAAAATGTCATATTGAAGGCTCCTCCATCCACCAATTGAAGAAATGGTAAGATACAAAGTTGTAAATTAAAACTCAGTAAACTTAAGAAAGTAACAAGCAACTTATCAATGCCTGTGGTGAATTCATCATTGGAGCTTTTTGAACTGAAGATAGTATTTTTACTTTTTAAATTATATTTTGCTTCAAAGAGAAATTGAACCTGAGTGTGCACTACAGGGGCAAGACTGGGATGCTTTCCAGAAAGAGTACAAGGAAATAGAAACAGAGAAGAAGAAATGGAAAAAGTTTTGACAGTACAAAGGTGAAGGCACTTCAGTACTATTAGCAAGAATTTCTGGTATAAATGAAGGTTGTCAGTTAGAAATGAATATCTGACTGGATAAAGACCTGGACAGCCTGTACTGCTCTAATAGCTCACATAATACAAAGTAGACCCTACATTGAATAGAAGGCTCAACAAAATATCTCCTGAGGCCCCTTCCAGCCTGGATTATTCTCTGATTCATTCAGTTCTATCATTCTATGAAAAAAAAGACATGGATATATTATCTGGTTTTGTAGTGGAAAATGGTGGTGTGGATTCAGACACCTAAATCTAAGCTTCTCAATGTATGTGCCTCCATGTGAGCTGGATTGCTGAGGTCCCAAGATAGTCACCAAAGATCAAGTTGTTACAGAAAATGAAGTCTGCAGAGGCTCATTTAAGGATGAGATGAATAGCTGTGTAATTGCTATTGACTATAATATACACACACACATACAGACACATAAATTTTGGAGTCCAGTTCTGGAGCTGCATCCCATTAGATCAGGACTATGATATGGCTGTGAAAAAGACAAATGCACCCTCAAGTACACTGCACAAAATATTCTTTGTAGAGGTAAAGAGCTAATGTTATTTTACCAGGTCTTGTGACCATTTCTGTTTTAATTGCAGTTTACTGTATTCAAGATAAATGATAGAAGAGATAAAGGCTACTGAAATGATCCATGGAATTTCACAAAATTCTTAATGGCATAAGAAATTAAGGCTCCATTCTACCTAGTTATTATAGCAAAATGAGGAATGTAGTTTCTCTCTCTAGATACCCCAGGAGTCAAAACCACAAAGAACATCAAGGGAACAGTGCTGACATGAAATGATTTAACCATCAGATTTGTTTATGTAACTTAGATAAAATTTAGTTATCAATCAATATTTTTGCTAGTGTCAATCCAGCACAGGTTTACAAAAATAATTGCAAATTCTGCTTATGTATGCAGAGATGAGGAGTTAAAATTCTTTTGTATTAATATAAAAAAGACAAAGTGAATTCTTTGTTATAATTTGCTAACATTCTTATACTCACTCCTTTCTTGCCCTGGAAAAGCAAGATCAACAGATTTCAAAGGTATCATCCTGAGAAAAGCTCTGAAGTGTCTCCAGTTAGGTCACTAAATGTCTCAACTGATAATAATTACATATTTATTACATATATATCAGAATATGTGCATCCTTTTCTATTCATCAAATGTAATTACCATATTTTCAACATATTTATGGGATAGAGACCTTACTATATCTTAAAAAAATCCTTTGTGCTATTATTTCCAAACTCACGAATATCTTAGTACAAACTTACCATCATCCATCCTCCTCAGCTTCTAAATCTCATTCCAGTGCAACAAATTAATTAATTTTTGGTATTTTTTAACTCTTTATATGAATAACACAAAATAAATGTGACCTTCTGTGACAAGATTAAAAAAAAAAGAGAGTAAAATGTAGCATCTGTACCATTCTTTCAATCTAGGCATTTTCATATTCTTTTTTACAATTAATAACCTCAACTTCCTGGTTATTCCTATGCTGGTTTTGCTGTGCACTGGAATGTTCTTTTTGGCAGGTCCTCTCATTCATGACGGGTAATTAACCAAAATTCTTCCCATTTGTTTCTCTGGTCAGTGCCTTGCTCTTAACCATCAGTAAATGCTGTTCCTCATTTGTAAACTATGTCTATATCTACAAACATTTGAGGTCCAAGTTAAACCTTGCAAATCATGTGTTGGACTTAAGATGTTTATATCTTCATAATACCTTAGGGGTGGCACTGCACTTGTATACATTTTATGTAGGTTCTGTTTTTAGTAAGACCACTAAATAGACAGTTGCTAGCTACATAAAAATACCTGTATTTGGGCCAAACATTGGTAAAGACATCATGAATGACGCATATAGGGTTTTTTGGTTCAAACAACAACAATCGTTGTTGGGACGGGGTGTAACAGCTCCCAAAACCCCAAATGTTCCTCCAAATGTTGTCCTTATAATGGTATGCATTTAATTATCACTCTTTTTTAATGGAAATATATATATATATATATATATGTAGTTGCTGAATTATCCCTATTAACTCATTAACCTGGTTTACTATTTCATTAAGCTGATGGACTATTTAATGCATAATTAAATTATGAAATCCCAATTTGCCATCAACACAAGTTGCACCCCTGTGTTTTTGCTCTCTTTCATTTAGATGGTCTAAAAGATTGACCTCCTAATGTTAAATTTTAATTGCAGGTTTAGCTCAGTATGAAACTGCACAAACCAATGCTATGTGGTTCTCATTGACCAAAAACATATTTTAAGGTTTCTTATACAAAATTTTTGAATGCTTTAATAAGGGAGATAGCTTTTCCCACTTTCAGCTATGGGAATATAGCAAAGTTAGCAAAATCAGACCTGTGAAAAGTGCAATGTAAGTTTTTGTGGCTTGGCCCCAAGCTTTTGAGAGTCGGAATTGCAAGCAGAGCCTGACCTCTAAAGAAGCTCTCACAATAAGCTCTCTTTCTTAGTTAAGAAACTTACATACTGTCTCCAAATGTATGGCCAGAAATTAGATATGAATAAATTTGAGTTGGATTTCTTCTTAATTTTCTTAATGACAGAGCTATAGGGTCCTGGAACAGGTTTCCAGGAGAAATGGTGAAGAGAGACAAGGTTGTTTTCTCAGAAATAGAACCTGGTAAGTTTAAAATTAAGATATTTGATTCAGTTGTCCATAAAACCAAGAAAGATTCATCAGCTCAACATATCTCATCTGGTTCTGTATTCTCTGTTCTCAATTCTGAAAAATCCCTTCAGTTCAGTTCTACAAAAGCCCCTCTGGACTTATAGATTATGGAGTGTTCTAAATAGCAACACTTTCTTTCACTGTCATGTTACTTCCAAACTGCTTTGCTTTGCTTTCTAGTACAGACAGATATGTCTATGAAGTCAGTCATTTACAAGAAATGGAAAAATTCACAGCAAAAAGAATTGCTAAAGGCAGTCTAACACTCTTTACCTTGACACTATGCAAATCAATGAAGGAAATGAGAGAATTGTGTGAATATTTAATAAGTTTTTCCAGCAGCTAGATTTTATTAGATTGTGGAAGAGACCAAAGATCTTAATTATACCTAGGCTTAACACTAATTCTTGTGGCATCCCACTAATTGTCTTCCCACAATTTGATGAATGTCTGGTTATCATTACCATTTGTTTATAGGGTTCCACACAAAGAAGAATATTTCGAGAGGATAAATGCTTTATTCCATTCCTGGCCTTAAGAGAAACTACACCAGTGACAGCTGCTCACAAAGAAATTGTTTGTGCCAATTATAGCCAGTCAGGAAGGAAGCCAGCTAAAACCTCTTATAAACACCAACGAGACTAAGTATAACTGGTTTATTCTGCCTACTGTAGTGAGGTCAGCTTTTCCTGTCCTGTTTTTGAAGAACTTCATGGGCAGAATGGCAAGATTTCACCTAACTGTACTGGAAAATGCTGTCTGAGAATTTAACATGTACTAACAGTTTTCACCTCTTATTCTTTATCTTTCTAGTCAGTGAAAGAGATTGACCCTATAGAAAAGTCCGCAAGGATTATAAAACACTTCAAATCCTCATTTGTTCTGATGTTGAGAATCCATGTGGCTCCTACTTCAAATAGTTTTCCATCAGCATTGTGAATTGTTTTTCATTCGAGTCTTTATCATGCAGTGAAAAGCTGCTTAGTTATAAATAGCAAACAATGATGAAATATCTCAATAGATGGGTAGGATGGTGGGAGAAAGCCTGCCTGTATTTCAGAATTCCCAGAGCAGAGGCGTGGCATTGTGCACCAGCTCTGCTACAGTCTGGAGGTTTGATTCAGTGTGAATAAAGTCTGAGTGAATAATTGTGGTTTGTTTCTGAATTCAAATTAAGGGAGCTAACTGATTTAGATAATGCTGAAAAGAAAACTGGTTTTGTCATTAAACATTTGGAAAAACAAAAAGAAAAAGGGAAAAAGAAAGCTTTGTTGGGTACAGACAAAATAGTTTCATTTTGTTTTTAATAAAGGCAAAGCAATTCAAAGTCTCAACTACAAAAGCAGTGCAGAGGTAGCTATCACTACCCTCCTTGGTCAGTGGTGGGATCACTCATCAAGGCTGCAGGTTGTCTGTTAGAAATACATTTGTTGTCTGATAGGTTTTAATCTGAGCATCCCATCTCTAAGAACAATTCCTTAAATGCTGTATGACAGACACATTGGGGCAGGTACTACTTGAATAAACAAGAATGTTTGCTCAGAAACCGGGTTTGAAACCCAAGTTATTTCTTTGCAGTTTGCATAGCAGGTTATAGGTTCATTTGTGCATACAGAATGTATTTTTTTCCTTTCCCTCCAACCTGGTGATAAAGTACTTGAGCCTAGATTCAGCAATTTACACAGGTAAAACTAAGAGATAGCTCAACCTGCAATTGAGCGGGGCATTCACTTAGGAAGATCCAAGGACTCTGGACATTTTGGGAAAAGGAGCAATCTAAATCCAGTTTTGCATACTAAATGAGTTCTTTAACTCTTGAGTAAATGGGAGAGGAAGAGGCTTAAATCCCAGTGGATAGACATGTTCTACTTATCCACAAGTTTGATCCATTGCAAATTTACACGTTTCCATGTTGCATACATTTTTGTATTTATGTTCCTGATGATGCCTGATATTTATTTAAGAGGACTAAAATAACTTTTTTTTTTTCTCATAAAGGTACTTTCATTAATTTGCTTGCTTATTGAACTGCACAATTCTGTTCCTGCACTTACTTTTACAACTGCTTTTCTCCATTCTAAACACAGTAAGAGGGCACAGATGTGTGGGGAGTGTTGTCCTGACTAATGACAGCTGAGATGAGGTAATACGGGTGGATTGGAGATTATCAGACGCAGAGAAAGAAAGTAATGCCTTGGTAAGGGTGAACACGAGGCATTTGTTTCATAATGAATTTGCGATAATATTGCAAGATTTGGAGAAGTCTTTCTTCCTAAAGATGCTGATCTGTTCTCCTTACTTCAGGATTTGGGCCATAACCCAAATCTTTCCTTATCTAGAAAGCAATTTCCACCCACTTTTAATGCAGAATGGTTAAAAGCCAACTGTTTCCTCGAATTAGAACTCCCTCCCTTTCCCAGCAGGGTCATAGCTTGTGGGGTCAGAAGAAGATTTTGCTTTGTTATTTTTACCAGTATCTTGCACCATCAGGCCCTCAACTTTGCTTTGTGTCTTGGTATGTTACTGTAATAAAAGTAGCTGTTTATAGCACATAATTTTCTGAAGTCACCTGGGAAATGGCCTGCAAAGGCAATGCTTGTAAGCATTTCAAGGGTAGTACATTATACTCCTCTTTCCTCTGTCATTCCACTCAGAGCCTCCCCTCACATTTCAGAGGAAGACTGGCACAGCAAAAGATTCAGATCCTTGGAAGTGACTGGGATAAGAGACCAAAACTGAGAACAACCGGAAAAGCAACTTTCAGAAAACAAAGCATGCTCCTTCCTGTTAATAAAACTCTAGTGGAATATGCATATTTAGGAAGAGATTTTTGCAAATAATTTCAACTACACAGACAGAAAACCAGATTGCAAATATTTAGCAATTTTTCTATAAATATATGATTTGTTGTACCCCAATCGTAGATGAACCACTAGGTCAATCATTCCACTCTTAATTGTCACCCAAATTTGACAAGGATACAGAGAAGTTAGAGTGAAAGCCATGAAGTCATTTGCTGAATCATGGCAGAGAGGGAAACAGTAAAATTTGCTGTTCCTGTGTTTTAAGATAGTCTTCTCTTTTTGTTGTTGTTTTGTTTTGTCTTGGGTTGGATTTTTTTTTTTGGTGTCCTTTAGAAGATGCCAGAAATTCACCACAAAATGCTGTGTTTATCAGGAGAACTGTGATCACAATGGGAACAAAGGTGTTTCATTCTATTTAAATACTCTTCAGAGAGTCAAAAGGCTAATGCACAAAGCTGAGGCAGGCAGAATGAGTAAAGTTTGGAAACATCAAGCTATCAGTGAATGGAGCATTTTCATGCATTGTAAATACCCATGAGTGGAGAATTCAAACCTCTTTTCAATCAGGGAATCTTCACCTCAAACAACTAAAGCTTGCAGGGTTGTTGCATTCCCTTTCCACCCTCCCTAGGCAAAATACACCCTGTTTCTTTACAACCTATCTATCTATAAAATAATGTGAAGCATAAAGCACACATAGCCATACTGGGGCCTTACTCCTCAGCACACTGAAATAAATGAAAATATTTTGAGTAAGTACAGTTCTTCTTTGACCAGGCAAACAGACAACTCTGAGGAAAATAAAAGAACATGAAATCTGAGATGCTGCACTACTGAATTATGAAACTTCCTTTTGTTTTATAATCCTTTAGATGTAGACAGATACTTAGCAACAGCTGGTTTCATCAGTCCCTTTAGCCTATTACAGAGAGCTGACCAAAGTTATCCACAGGTTCCTACACAGAGAAGTGGTGTGACATTAGTTGTACAAACATAGACACCAGCTGTCATTTTAGAGTACCATGCTTGTTGTCCAGCTGTGGCTCCAGAAATTTGCAGATGCCTCATAAATCCTGTCACATATCTGCTAGCCATGTGCATATGTGTCAGGTGCTGGAGGGAGTCTAGAATACTACTGAACTTCTGTATTTAAGCAACTGAAGACATCTTCATCAATTTTCAGTGTTTTGTTTCTATTTAATCATTGAATAAAAGATGCACTTTTACAAGTTCAGCAAAAAATGTGCACTTACTACATGGAGGATGCAAAAAAAGGCAAAAAAAAGCCAAACCCTTACCATATTTGATTTCTTATATTTCCCCTAGAAAAAAAATATTTGTAGCTTCCAATGGTTGGTTGTTGTTTATCCCCACAGCCTAAAGAAGCCAGATTTCCCCTAGGACGGGGACTGGTAGCCTTCTCACTGCTTTAATGAACAAGTGACTTTGTTGTCTCCTGAAGAAGCTTGCCCTGAAGCTTACACTCAAAATACAAAGGTTATCTGTGGTCTCAGCACAGAGTTAATGTGGTATTTGGTTTCCATGATCAAGGCAGTGCCATGGAAAATGCTGGGGCATCACTCTCATGGTCAAACAATACCAGGTAAGGGCAGTTTCAGAGTCTAAATGAGTTGGGAAATGTGCTGTCAGGCAGGGTAATTGTTCCTTTTTAAAAAAATTTTTATTCCTGGGGCATTTTCTCTATTGTGCTGAAACCCATATGGGGTAAACTAAAGACAAATTATCTTCTCTTTCACCATGTTTTTTTGTTGGCTTATCCAAGAGCTCTGTTGAACTGCCCCTGCATTCCTGGATGGCCCTGCATACAAGTTGTGCCCATTATTTCTTGTAATTTTCAAATGAAGATTCAATTGCAGTCAGAAAAGGTGCTTTTTTTCCCCCCTCCCAAGTGCATAACTATTATCTAGTCAGGCAACAATCTTGCATTTATGTCAAAATTAATTTTTTTGCTACTTTAAATTGTCCCCTCTTGCTGCAATTACAGTATTATATAATGAGCCCTTCATGTTTCAATATCCAGAGGGAGGTGCTTCAATAAATATTTTTAATTGCCCATTTTGTGTTTCACAGAGGTGAGATTCCCAGTATGAAAAATGTCCAGAAAATCTTATTATACTCAATTCTTTCCCTCATATTAATTTTTATGGTACCATCCCTAATGGGACATTGCCATTTCTGAGGTGTACACACATATTCTGAATATGCAGCCGATATTAGAAGCACTGCGCAAGGATTTCAGGGATGGGCACTTGGACCTATTATTGGATGCCAGTAAACCATCAAACAGTTTTCAGCTATAATATGCTCTGACTCAGTAACATTCTGTTTATCTGCTTCAAGAGGCCACTTGGTATATGTTTATCTTTTACTTTTAGAAGCATGAGCTGTTTTCATTTACAATGATAATTTTCAATTGCCTGCTTTTCACAAAAATTCTTTTTGTTTTGGCAGGTTGAGTCAGAGTCACAAAGTGAGGTTTTCTTGCTACTACGCATTAACAATTTACCTATGTACAAAACTGATTGGGACCTTTCACGTCGTTCACGTTTAGAGGAAGGAACCACCATATTTAAAACTGAAGGCTTTGCAAGTTGAATTTCCACTGAACCTGGAACCCAAGGATCTTCCTTGTCTTCCCTATGTTTGTGGCTTTCAATGAGCCAAGTCCTCTGCCAGTTGAAAGCTTTACCTGGTTCCTTCTTTTCATCCAGTCTTTTGCTAATTAGGCATGTTTATACCTCTTCCCTACCCCTTTAGGTTTCCAGGCATTTTTTTCCCTCCTTACTGCTTTACAATAGATGCAATAACAACACAAATGCTCTCGTCACTTCCCTTTTCATGCATTTTAAGGAAAATGCTAACTAATTCATAGGCTGAAATTAAAATCTCACATTTTGAGGATAAGAATCTAGAAAATAAACTGTATACATATAGAAATTCTCTTGACTAAGTAAAATAAAACAAAGGAGAAAAACAGAGCAATAGAGACTCAATGGGACTGAAAGACCGTCTATGTCTTTCCATTCCCCTCCTGTTGTTCTCCATTTTTTTTTCCAACCCAACTCTTTAATTTGTGTATTGTGAAGGAATCTATGTTGTGACCTCTGGCATACTGGAAGACCAAAACTGAAGGATGCTGCCATAGGTCTCAGTGCTGAAGATGACCAGGCAAACCCCTCACCAGAGTCAAAAAAGAAAAAAGGCCACCCAAGAGATGCACAGGGAGGTCAGCAAGTTAGTTCCCGCTCGTATATGATTAAGGGGATTTTTTCTGTTGAGTTTAAAGGCAGCGGAAGCAGGACAAAAGGCAGCCAAGATGTGTTTTGTGTAAGAGTCCCAGCAGCTATCTGCTGCTTGTACACGTGTTTGTATCTCAAAGGGTAGGACCGTGTGTGTGCAGGTAAGGGTGGGACATTGACCCAAAGAAGTGATAGCTCTCAGAAGCACGATTTCTACCAACTGTCATCAGAATGGAAATGTCGAGGTACATCATCATCTAAATCTCAAACATTTAGGATAGGAGAGACTGATGGCAAGAAGATGAATTGCCTCCACCTACTGAATCATGCCCCATTTAGGTACTGCTGCACAATTCTGTTAAGGGTAACTTGTAATGCTTTTTCTGGGAATCCAAATGTCATTACCTCAGGAGCAGTTGTTTTCTGGGAGAGAGAGAGAAAGAGAGAGAGAGTGAGAGACAGATAGACAGAGAGAGCAGAAGGGGCAAGTTGTTTAATGTTGAAATCACCTGCATGGATTTATTTTCTTCTTCTGTTTATAATCAGTTTTCTTGCTCACTGGTTGTATTGTGGTAGGAAAAAACCAAACAACATTGGAATGACATTGTGGACAAAACAAGAGGAAATGATCACAAGCTGCACCAGAGGAAGTTCAGGTTGGACATTGGGAAGAATTTATTTACTTGAAAGGAGAGTCAGGCATTGGAATAGACTGCCCAGGGAGTCCTCATCCCTGGAAATGTTCAAGAAATGACTGGATGTGTCAGTTAGTGCTATGGTTTAGTTGATACAGTGGTGTTTGGTCAAAGGTTGGACTCGATGTTCCTGGTGGTCTTTTCCAACCTTAATGATTCTATGACATTGCCTCCAGTATTTATATTTCTTCTGTTTAAAAATAATACTCGACATTCTACTGCTTCTTTATCATTTGTAAGTTGTATAAGTTTGTGTATCTTGTGTCCTTTTATCAAACTATTGTTTTTATGCGAAGAACAAAATAGTTACTATACAGTTTCAAATCCCAAATTACAAAACACTCATTATGTTGAATACATTTTTGCATGTTATGATGAAGATTTTAATAAAAATAGTTGTGCTGAGAAATCTGCCTGTCTGCCATGAAGACAGCTTTTCTTAATATTTTGATCAAGATCCCTGGTGTCTAGAATGGCTGTCCAAAGGTAGGCATCAAGGAATCCATTCCACCTTTAGGGCTGATACAGAGAAACACAAATACAAAGGCAGAAGCAATGCAGTAAAACTGCTGAGGGACAGTTGCCTTCCAGAGTGCTTACTTCTCAGTCTCCACTGACAATGTCAAATTTTGACACTATACTTTTAGATGGTATGTGGATCCCACCTGCAGCACTGGGAAAGGAGGTGGTTCTTCTCTGCTAGATTTTATTATTATTCACTCTGACGAATGGAGTCTGAGATGGGGCTCTGCTGTGTTCCTCAACACATACAAGAGTTTTCGTTGCTCTCGCTATTTCTCAGCCAGTCATACATTAGGTTAGTTATGGGGCATGTAAAGGTAATATGAGATTATGTGAAAAAGCATAAGGCAACAGAGTTCAGAAAAGTGAGACTGACAGATGGCAACTTGACTTCTGGAGAGGCAGCACAATGAGGAAGCAGAGAGAGGGATGATAACCAGTTCCAGCTTGGGACCATCTGGCCGGAATATCAATCCATCAGCTGGAGAGCAGAGGAAAAAAGTAATAAATCCAGTCAAACAGCTGGAAAATCTGCAAGCCAGCCAACAAACAACTGCATAAAAATTGGGTAAAAGCCCGAAAAACTGCAGATGGTTTTGCAGAGACCTTCACCCCTTGTTTGGGGCTATGTCCCACCAAATCCAGTGAGAGCTCTGGTGGAAAGAAAAAGTGAAGATAACACTCGTGCTGACACTTTTCAGGAACCAACAGGGAAAACCTGGTTTTCACAAGAGAGAGTGGGAGGCACTTAACTTGGTCACTGATTCAGACCTAACCTTCAGCTAAGTAAAAATCCACTTTGGAAACACAGATGAAGGAACAATATTAATCCTACATTGTCTGATATGTCCCTAGACCTCACATTTATCTGCTCAGTGACCACAACTGAACTGCACAGAGGCTCTGTTTGGTTTATAGATGAGTGCATAGAAGACTTTGGATTAGAAATATTCATTTCTTTCCCTGTACCCTTCCTCTCTTTTTCCTTTTCCCTCACATACTTTCTCTGCTCCCTATAAGACTGTTTTTGAGAAACACAGGTCCACAGAACCAGCTAGAATCTTTGGAGGTCCTATCATCCTTACTTTGTGTTCCATTACCTCACCCGCACCAATGCCAAGGTTTGAACATCTACATTAAAGATTCAGAAAGATAGCATAATAACAAGGGTTGCTTATCTCAAAGGACAGACACTCATAGGGTGAGAATGCCCTATGGAAGCTGATGAATCTTTAGGCTTTTTTTCCCCTTGTAATTATTACTGGCAATAGGAAATGACTGTGGCTGCCTGTATTCCAGCTAGGAGGAGACAGCCAGCAGACAGTGTTGTGCAGTAGGCTGAGGCTGGCTTTGCATTGGTAGTGCTGTTTTATATCTATACATGCACATACAGTGCATATACAGTGCATGGTAAAAATCTAATTGAGCCTCAACCAAATGAGCAGCATGACATGGCTCTTCACAACATTGTTTTAAATTAAAAGAGGGTGGATTCAGATCAGATTAAAGGAAGGGTTTTTGCAATGAGGATGGTGAGGCATTGGCACCGGTTATCCAGAGAGGTGATGGATGCCCCAACCCCAGAAAATTTCAAGGTCAGGCTGGACAGGACTTTGAGCAACCTGACCTCGTTGATGTCCCCTGCTCATTTCAGGGTTGGTGGATTAGATGGCCTTCACAGCTCCCTTCCAACCCAAATGAGTCTATGATTCTGTGAACTGCCACTAGATGGAGAGCTTTAGATACACTCTGTATATGTACATCTATATGTGGAGATTCAAAGACTGGAAGGCTGGAATGTAGCTGTATTATCCCTAAGTCTGAGCACCAGCAAACAAAAAGCAAAAAATATTATTTTAAGATTTCCATGTCTAGGTCATCACTCCTTGCTGTGCCAAAACATAGCGTCTCAGAACACAGACATCCTTTATTTCAATACTTCAAACAAGCATCTACTGCATCCATGTTGTTCAAATGGCTGTTCAAAATATGCAGTTCATTTCTCATCTCGTTCTTGTCTGCTTGGAATTCTAGCCATCACGTGTGTAATTTTATTTGGGTTTTTTTTATAAGTTGTTTTTACAAACATTATGTCTACAGTTTATAACTGAGCTTCTCTCGGCACTTTTTCTTTCCTGACCTGTATTACCCTAAGCTGGTGTGCGTAGGAGTTGTCTGTCATTACTGGAGAAGCTAAGTGCTCTGTATGAGTTTCAACACTTTGAATCCTTAAATTGCATTTTTTAAGAAACACTAATTCCTCACTTAACACAGTTTAGAAGGGGCGGGGTGGGGGAAGGCTTTGCTAAAGAGTTCTGCCATTAATTTGACAAGTTCCAATGAGAGTCCAGTACTGCCTGGTTTAATTTAAGTAGGGTTACCTTGAAATGCAGTGTCCATGACTACTAATTTCTACTTCAAAAAGAGGCTGAAAATCAGTCATCAAATTGTTCCATCAAAGTTTAAAGAAATATTATTAACCCTCCTTGTGTCTTGTTCCTTGTTAGTTCTATGGATTATCTGCATTAGGAAGCTGGATCCATATAGCTATCTCACCTTACCAAGACTTTTCTTTGCAGGGCTTTCACTAGAGGCAGAGAAATATGAATAATACAGTAGAGGAGGTTTCTCACAACAAAACATCTTTCTTTCCGTGTTTGTTCTAAGTTCAGTCCTATTTCCATGACAGGTTACGTGTAATTGCGAATTCCCCAGAAGTCATTTAAGGGCTCGGGAGCATACAAATAAAACCTGGGTGTTTCTGCTAGTGGCACTGCTGACCATGCTTTTCCTACTCACCAATGCACAGTGGCAGATAACTTCTTTCCCCCATGCAGACCTCTACATGCTTGCCCTTGCTCTCTCCTTCACCCTCAGGTCTTGCCCAGTCACAAGTGGGGATAAGGTACCATCCCAAGGATTCCCACTGGCCTGTCCCAGTGCTGATTGTAGCCGATATCAGATGGATGGAAAATCCTCTGCACAACAGAGGGGATGGGCACATTAGATCTCCAGGCCTTCCTGACTCAGGTGCCTCCAGGCCAAGTAGGGACTGAGCACAAGCTTGCCCCAAGCACATGGTGTGACAGTCCTTGTCCCTGCTGCCCCATCACCTCTTCATCTGTGCCCTCCCTATCCAAGTCCTCCCCAAGTCACAGGATGTCATTATTTGCCTCCTCATGGCCTGCATCAAGCTATCTGTCTGTGATGACAGGAAAACCCAATTTTCTAGTGAGGCTCTAACTAGGCCTGTGGGACTACCTCAATTCCCTTGTCCATTTGCATATCCAAGTGGAACACTGTTGGGCACTGGTCACTAACCCAGATGCCTTCTGTGCATGACGGATGCTGTCAAAAATGCTCTGGTTAGTGGACTCCTCCTGTTACCTTCCCATTCATGTCTGATCTCTTAACCCTCACACCCTTTCCTCTCTTTGCTCCCCATTATTATTATTTCTCTCTATGTCTCTTTTTCCCTTATCTTCCTCCTCTTCCTAGAGGCCTCTGTCCTGAGAGCAAAAGAGAAAATGACAGCAAGTCTGCCTATGATTTCCTTTAGGAAAACACTGTTATGTCTGTCTGTGCCACGGGGAAGCTATTACCAAGTTGTGCCCAGCTCCTGCACTCTGAGGCTGCCTCATGCCCTATGGACATGAAATGTACACAGTGCTCTGCACTTCATAGGGTTAAGTCTGCAGGATGTTTCTGGGCTTTTGAGAAGGTTAAAGGCCTTGTATTGTGTTGAGGAACTCAGTGTGCTAGAAAAAATATTCCTGAGTTATTTTGGTGCCATCAATGTTCAAAAAAAGACAAAGAGAAAAGTGTTGCTTTCACTGATAGAGACATCATTTAATGGGACAAGGTTATGTGAAGGGCAATTCATGGTCCAGGAGATATCATCTAGTTGGTGGGAAAGCAGGAGTTGGTGGGGAGCTCAGAGACACACAGTGCAGGAACATGCTGCCTGTGAGAGGCAATGGCAGCAATGGCTTGATGAAAGCTAGACTCACCACTAGCTGCTTAAGAGAATGAAGATCAGGAGGTTTCGGAAAGGCAGAAAAGACAAAAACCTGGAGAAGAAGGCATGTTTTGCCAAAACTCTGTAGGAGGGATTTTTATGCTCTTAATTTTGTTACACATCCACCCCTCAACTAAAAAGAATCCCAACACTGAAGCATCTCCCTTTGTTCATGCACTTATCAAACTCATAAAGGAAAGTTAGACAGGAATCTGATCTTTCTGAAGCCTGCATTTTCATAAATATTTCCCTTTAGGAGTTTGTGAAATTGAATTTCAGTTGATAACCCTGCTTTGTTCACCCAGCCTTACATCCTCAAGAGAACAGTGAGAAAAATGAAAAGACTTTTACAAAATGTAATCATGGCAATTCAGTACAATGGCATAGAGACAAAGATAAGATGAGAAATAAGGTACTGTTCTCTCTGCTTTCCTTGTTCCCTCGTTTAAGTGATAATTTTCATACCTTACCTTTGAAAGATATAATTACAGTAATTGGAATCTGACTATTTCTGAGAGCTATGTAGTCCTTTTTCCCATTGATATTTGTGTCTTTTTAACTAATATAAGATCTTTAATCCATTAAATAAGTATGTGGGACCTGATTCTCTGCTGTGTACATGCACTTTGTGCTTCTCAGGCAGCTGAAAGCGGCATTAATGCCAGCATAAGCAACCGTGGGAGTCCATGCTCTGAAAAAAAGTGGGTGATTGCAAACTATTTCAGAATTCATGAGCCAAAATGCTGTACAAGCTCTATTGTGGGATGTGTCTTACCTGTCTCTTACCATGTGAACATTAGCCTAAGAACAGACCAGGGAAAGAAGGTGAGTCCAGGTGTCCAAGAGCAAGGGAAAAAGTATTTCTATTTTCTTGGAAATTGGGGGAGAGGTAAAATGCAAGGTGAAAATGTTGGAGAAACAAGATAGTGAGTCTGCTCAAGATGGTGTGCAAGTCTGCAGCATGGCTCTGGGAGGCTGGACAGTCCCCAGAGAGTTTCCTGGGAGAATGGGAGACTGCTGCCCTCCAAGTCTTTCAATCTCTGCAAGGGGTGGGAGTTAGTCACCTAAACCTGAACATCTAGTTCTAGTTTAAATATTTTGTTAGTGCCAGGAGAGAGGTCCAGCTCAGTTGCTTCCCTAAATGTGTGTATGACCAGGAATTTTCTTCTGCTTTGTCTCTGAGCTGAGGCAAATGGAAGCATAAATACTCTGGGAACCAGACCACTGCCCAGCCAGCCCTACAATTTGGGAAGGGCAAAGGTCCATGTTATGCTCTTTACTGTGCTCAGCTGCCTCTTGGCCACTTCTCAAAGCATAGCCAGTATACCCAGTGTTTTCCAGTAACACCGTCCTGGGCAAGAGCCAGGTTGCATGACCAGCAGGCAGTACGAAGAGCCAGTGCTGTGAGCATCAGTGAGCTAAAATAGCCCCCTACAGAATAATACCCACGCTACCAAAACCTTTAAATATGAAGATCCTGCATCTTGTGTTCAGGCGCTCCTATGAAGGCAGGGAGGTTTTGAGCAGCTGCAGGAAGTTGCGGGATCTGGGCATATTTTAGAAGTTTCCACCCTATAGTAAGTTTTGTCAAACTTTGTTAGTTTGATAGAACCAAAACCAGCAATAGCAGCTACACCACTGAACGCTGCTGCCATTGAGGAGAGGGCAGGACCTGAAGGTCCCTTCCAATCTCAATCTTCCTATGATTCAGTGTTGGCTGTGGCTGGGCCACTGCTCACAGCAAGGCTGCAGGATTTTTGAGAAAGTGGAACAAGTCTGAGTGGCTACTAGGATGGCTGTGAACTGAGGCACGTCATGTACAAGGAAAGGCTAAGGGACCTTGGTATGTTCTGCCTGAGAAGAGATGGTTTTGTGGGGATCTAACACCAACTTAATAGGGAATATAAAAATGGTGGTGCAGGACTCTTTTCAAAAACACACAGAGAGAAGAAAAGAGGCAGCAGACACCAAACATAAATTCCGGCTCAATATAAGAAAAAAGGAGTTCACAAGGTTTTTTAGGAAGTGGAAAAGGTTGTCCAGAGAAGCCATGCAATCTCCATCCTTGGAGATACTCTAAAGTCAGCTGGAAATGCTGACCTAATTTCAGTGGTAGTCCTGCTTTTTTTCAGGGAGTGAGATGATCAGGGGCAATACTAGATGACATTCAGAGGTCCTTTTTCACCTGAATTATCTTTCTTTGATTTCCCCCTGCATCAGCTGACCTTTCCTTAGGTAAAGGGTGAGTTGTGTGACTTTGACACCACACTATGTTCAGTTATCATGACTGGTTCTAGTGGTGCATGTGGTATAACATTGTCAACCCCCATCCTTGCATAAATAAATTAGGATTTATTTTTGCTCTTTTCCCTGGATAATCTTCCCAGTTGATAACCACACAGTACAATTATACCCACTGATTAGGACTAAAACCAGTATCCTTGAGAGGCATCAATATTTTGTATTAATAATCTTAGTCTTTTGTTAAGCACTGCCTCAAGTTAAAGTTCCTTATGGCCAAAAGAAAAAGCAGGAGAGGGCATTCTTTCGTTTCGCAACTCCAGTACTGGCACCTTGGCAAAGTCAAATGCTTTTGTTTGTAATACCTGGATGGATCAGGGTGTGCTAGAGCAGATATCCATAGCTTGGCTGTTCCTTAGCTCACTAAAGGTGTTTCAAGTCTGAGCTCCTCTTAAGCTGAAGCCAGTGCCAAAGGTCATAGTGCTGTCAGCCTGCATTTCATTCTCTGTTTTCGCAACTCCAGTACTGGCACCTTGGCAAAGTCAAATGCTTTTGTTTGTAATACCTGGATGGATCAGGGTGTGCTAGAGCAGATATCCATAGCTTGGCTGTTCCTTAGCTCACTAAAGGTGTTTCAAGTCTGAGCTCCTCTTAAGCTGAAGCCAGTGCCAAAGGTCATAGTGCTGTCAGCCTGCATTTCATTCTCTGTTATAGACATAGCTTTTGTGTCTGCCCCTATTTCTTTGTGCATTACCTGGGAGATGGAGTCAAGACTTTGGGAGAATATTGCTGGGATCAGAGGAAGAGAACAGGCTTGACATTTTTAATGTATTTTCTGTTCATGCCATTTTACTGTGTGAATAACATGATTTTATTGAACTTTTTTCACTTAGGTTTTACTGAGGTCTTTTTAATGCTTGCCAAATTGCTCTGTACCTTTCAGTACTGAAATGCATGATAATATAATTCACCTTCATTGACTTTCCAACCAGTTGTAGGAAAGGAAAAAAACATATCCTGACATCTTCTTCCATTTTGGAAAGTACATTTCCATAGTTTCTCATTCTGGTCTGTTTTGTTTCATCTCTTTAAAAGTGATGATGAGATAGAAAATAATCCTGTCAAAATGAGCAACGGTGATGGTGACTCCAGACAACTTTGTTAAAAATTACATCTAGACTTGTAGGTCAGTTTTTGCCTCCGCTGATGGTTTCTGTTGGTATTTTCTAGTTTTCTATAAAGGGAGTTCACTTTGCAGTATCATGGCCTGGAGCTATCTAGAGTGATTATCTTTTTGGGAAGGCGCTGCATATGCCAGGAAAACTTTCATAGACATTACATGTATGATGACTCAACAAATAGGTTAGTCAGAGTGGTTGTTTTTTTTCAAGAGATTCCTACTCTTTTTTTAAGCTAATTTGGACTAGTATGACTGAAGCACAAGAAGGTGGAGTGACTTTCTTACAGTCACACTCTGAGTCAGTGGCTCTGTACCTCCAGGCTTCTCATATTTTTGTTCCAACCACTGAGAAGACCATTTGGTGTCCTCTTGGCATGCTTTGGGGTTTCACAGCTGAGAGGTGCAGGCTGTAAAGGTTTTTGGTGCTGACATGTGAGCTGCTGAGTTTACATCAGAAGTTCTTAATGTAGGAGGAGAGGAGGATATCAAGCAGCAGTCAGTTGACTTCTTGTCCATTCATTCCAACTCCAGTTTGTGGAGTTCCACTGAGACATTTTCCTACAGCACTATCACTCACCACATAGTCTCTGCTTACCATGGGAGACAGGAAAATTGCTGTGGTTTCTGTTCTCAGGGCTCTATGTCAACCTTTTGTAGTTTTGGCTGGTGAGGCTTGTAGACTCTTATTTTTACTCATTGCTTCAATCTTTGAATGAGCCTTCTTCCCTCTTTTCTCTCCTCCGCACAAAAAACCCAAAGCAAAAGATCAGCTGAAATGGCCAATTTTTGCTGTCTTTCAGACAGAAACCATCCAAAACCACGGAATTTGGCCTGGTGTCTGCCGGAAACTATAATAAGACTGTTAAACTGAAACTCAGCCCTGTTTTGCTCATGCCACAGCCCAAAGTTGTGACACAGTCTCTGAACCAGGGTGGATGTTTTGGAGCGTGTTGACCAAGCATGATGGCTATAAGAAATTCAAAATTCTGCTTAGTTACCTGCTTGGTTTAGGTTTTCATTGCAGAAGTTCCATACAGCTGTATTTACCATCAAATTCTCTGAAGTTTGTTTCTAGGTACCTCTTGATCATTGTTCAGGTTAGGTAGAGAGCCCTGGACTATTGACTACTGCTTCTCACCATCTCTAATTCTCAGGCTGTTCAGTGAAGACATTATAATTCTTCCCAAATTTTCCAAGATGCTTTGAAATCCAATGGTGAAATTGTATTGGCATATTTTGCTCTGTGCATAATATGGTTTGTTCAAATCCCAATAATTTTAGCACCTAATCCAATAATCTATTGGATTGGCTATTGAAGAAAAACATGCTCTTCCCTTCTGTATAAAGCAATGCTAAAGGCCAAAACCAAAGTAAATATTTAGGGTCTAACTCTGCCTCTTAGAGTAAGACTGGTCCTGGTACTGAACTTCTAATGCATTCCAAAGAAGTTAGGCTGTAACAGTGTTTAAATCAATATATTTCCCATACAGCAAGAAAAACACTTTTTAACCAGCAGTGAAATTAACTTAGTACACTTACATTCTTCCATCTTTAGAGACAAAATTTTCTCTTTGCATCCTCATGTATGTTTCTGTCTTTTGCTCCTCCAAATTTTCCAGCTAGAGTAGGTTAGGATTTCTGTTGGGTTATATCGTGAGACAAATACTTTTCCCCCCAGCTGATACATTAAATTTTCAGTTTATTCACCTGAGATAACAATGTATTCTTGTGTTAGCAGAGCTGTCACACTTCATTTGATAATTTAGAATTTGTTCTTTGGTTTACTGGATGAGGTGGTTTTGCAAGGCAGTATAATGTAATGAATTTATCTGCCTGGAAGGTGTCACCCAGAATCTCAGAGAGATCTATCTTTATATATTAGTAGATCAGCCTTGACTCTGGAAGCACCTCTAGGTCACAGTGCATTCAAACCACTTTAGCTCTGGGCACGTAAATAGGGAGCAAGAAGCCAGCTCCCAATCCAGCTGTCACACAGGCATGCCAGAGAAATTAATCACAGGGCCAACTGTGTTTATTGCCCACCAACCAAGACATACCGTAACAAGGACTTCTTGTGTGACCATAAATACTGTGTCTTCCATCTGTAACGAGGGTGACACCACCCAAGCCTGAATGCCTATCTCGAGCTTTCTGCGCAGAGGAGGAGGCACGATTCCAGCTTCTTACTGTCTCTAGACAGGACACTGAAGTGCTGCTTTGTTGTGTAGTCCTTGTTTTCTGAAAGTCTGTCTTGAGCCTCAGCTCTGATTTGCACAAGAGTTGATTATTCACAGATGCATGTGAGTATCAGCAGCTGCATTTTGAAGGTAGAATGTGCCAGATCACAGGATGTTACAAATGGGAAATCCCAAGGTTAATGGATATTTTCTCTTAATCCCCTCTCTACACCATTTCCCTTTTTAATAGTGAGGGAATGCTATTTCCTCTATACTATTTTACTTCTGGGAGTTGTGAGGGACTTGAGAACAGCAGCAAAGCTGGGGGTGCTCTAAATGTTCTACAAGAGTTGACTGAGCACAGTGAAAACTACATGTCCTATTCTGTGAGAATTCATGATTTGGGAAAAAAAAAGACTCATTAATTTTCAGTCTTGTCTAGATCTAAAAAAAATATGCAGGATTTATTGGGGGAAAGATGGGAAGGTGTCTGTTGAAATATTTTCATTTTTACTCTCCAGAAGCCTTTCTGATTGTATCCACTATACCCTTTCATTTTGTAACTGATTTTAATATGAATTGAAGTAACTCTGTCTTCATCTTCCCCAAGTTTTTTTCTTTCCAGGTAACTTTTCAGGCTCTTTTCCTTCATGTCGGACCCAGATTCTTGCTGCCATTCTGCCCTCCAGTACCTGGGCATCACAGGCAGGAAAGATGCTAGAGAAAGCCTCCTCCAAATTTCAGTTCAGTTTCAGCCTATGGCTGAAATGACAGGAAAAATATCTCTGAGCCCTGGACTGGGGCACAGCCAGGGCACTAAAAGCACTAGCAAGCCTCTATTAAGCCTACACACACAGTAGTTTATCAAACCCTCATAACTGAGTCCCATGTAGTCATGACGTTTTGTTTTCTTAACAGCACTGAGCAAGTCCTTGAGCAAGACAAAGCCTTGCTGTCAAACCTGAACACTTATAGCATAGTGACACAAAAGGCATCTTGGGGAACCATACAGAAAAATCACGTGTTTTGCATAGCTCACTTGACAGAAGCTGGTGATATTTTTTCAATGAAATTGTGCGTGTATATTGATATCTATCTATCTATCTATCTATCTATCTATCTATCTATCTATCTATCTATCTATCTATCTATCTATCTATCTATCTATCTATCTATCTATCTATCTATCTATCTATCTATCTATCTATCTATCTATCTATCTATCTATCTATCTATCTATCTATCTATCTATCTATCTATCTATCTATCTATCTATCTATCTATCTATCTATCTATCTATCTATCTATCTATCTATCTATCTATCTATCTATCTATCTATCTATCTATCTATCTATCTATCTATCTATCTATCTATCTATCTATCTATCTATCTATCTATCTATCTATCTATCTATCTATCTATCTATCTATCTATCTATCTATCTATCTATCTATCTATCTATCTATCTATCTATCTATCTATCTATCTATCTATCTATCTATCTATCTATCTATCTATCTATCTATCTATCTATCTATCTATCTATCTATCTATCTATCTATCTATCTATCTATCTATCTATCTATCTATCTATCTATCTATCTATCTATCTATCTATCTATCTATCTATCTATCTATCTATCTATCTATCTATCTATCTATCTATCTATCTATCTATCTATCTATCTATCTATCTATCTATCTATCTATCTATCTATCTATCTATCTATCTATCTATCTATCTATCTATCTATCTATCTATCTATCTATCTATCTATCTATCTATCTATCTATCTATCTATCTATCTATCTATCTATCTATCTATCTATCTATCTATCTATCTATCTATCTAAGATAGATAGATATCACTAGATAGATAGATAAATAAAACAAACAAAAACCACAGCCTGAAGCAGACATGCAGAATGGGATATTTCAGTCTAAATGAAAAAGATTGACAAAGAGCAACAGAATTCTGTGGAAGGTGGTTTGGTAGTGGGAGTGGTACAGGGGTGGCTTCTGTGAGAAGCTGCTAGAAGCTTTCCTATGTCCAGCAGAGCCAATGCCAGAGGCTACATGATGGACCTGCTGCTGGCCAAGGCTGAGCCCATTAGAAATGGTAGTAATGCCTCTGTAATAACATATTTAAGAAAGAAAAGAAAGTTATTGTGCAGATGTAATTGTGGCCAGAGAAGAAAGGAGTGAGAATATGTGAGAGGAACAACTATGCAGACACCAAGGTCATTGCAGAAGGAGGGGAGGAGGTGCTCCAGGTGCCAGAGCTGAGAATCCACTGCAGCACATGGTGAAGACCATGGTGAAGCAGCTGTTCCCCTGCAGTTCATGGAGGTTAATGGGGTGCAGAGATCCACCTGTAGTCCATGGAGGTGACCCACACATGAGCAGGTGGATTCCTGAAGGCAGCTGTGAACCCCTGGGAAGCCCTTGATGGAGCAGGGTCCTGGCAGGGACCTGCGGACCTGTGGAGGGTGGAGCCTACACTGGAGCAGGTGGGGAGCCCATGCTAGAGCAGGCTGTTCCTGAGAGACTGCACCCCGTGGAAAGGGACCCACACCAGAGCAGTTTGTGAAGAACTGTAGCCCATGGGAAGGACTCACACTGGAGAAGTTCATGGAGAGTTGGGAGGGAGAGGAACTCCACACTGGAGGAGATGAAGGGCTTCTCTCCCTGAGCAGTGGCAGAAATGACATGCGATGCAATGACCATAAGCTCCCCTCCTCATCTCCCTGTGCTGCTGTGGGGGAGAAAGTAGAGCCTGGGAAGGAGAGAGGGGTGGGGGGAAGGTGTTTTTATTATTTGTTTTACTTCTCATTATCCTGCTCTGATTTTGCTGGCAATACATTCTTGTAATTTGCCCAATTCAAGTCTGTTTTGCCTGTGACGATATAAGACGATATGGGCCTTATCTTGACACATGAACCTTTGTTGCATTTTCTCACCACTGTCCAGCTGAGAAGGGGAGTGATAGAGCTGCTTTGGTGGGTGCCTAGAGTCCAGCCAAGGTCAACCCACTATAGCTGGTGGGTTAGGCTGAACTGTACTTTCTTTACTCTGTGCTTCTGTTGTTTTCATTCAGTTTATCTGTCTAGACTAGCCTTCTCTTCTGTACTGAACAGCTCTCTTTAAAGGAATATGGAAGTCTTCTGAATGTGTAATACAAAATGAGACATTAAATAAGAGGGCACTTTAAGGTGACTACTTAAAAACGGTTTCTCTTTGGACTGTTCTGTTATCTCTATTGCAAATACATCTTTTCTCTGTTTGTTTGTTCACTATGAAATATGCTGAAAGGATGCTCATGGGTCACATGATCCCAGCCCAATCAATTAGCATCTTTTAAAGATGACTTATTGCTTTGTTTGTAACATGAAAAAAAGTATACAGTGAAGGCCCACAGCCTTTAAAAAAACTCCAGAGATTTATTTTTCTATTTGTGGTTTCACTTCTTTATCTTTCTCCAAAACCTGAAGCACAGATATTGATGAGCTGATACAGTATGTGCATGCAGCAGGCTTTTCCTCTTGCTGCCACTCACATTACTGCTTCACCTCATCTGCAAGTACAATTCTAGGGTATACATCTGATTCCCACTCCTTGTCCTGACATAGCTGGGTTGACCCAACATGCCTAAACTCTTGTGCAAACAACTCTATTTATGTCAGCAAGAGGACTTTCATAATCAATGATCATTCTTTGTATGAGTCTGCAGAATCCCAACTGTTTGTTTTCATCATGTATTTTGGGATGTATTCATTCATATCAAACCTGTATCTGACACATGCTTTCAGATGCAAAGAATCTGCAGAAAGGCTGCACTGAAATAAGCTCTCCCCATTTCATGTTATATTGAAAATATCCCATTTTAATTCAGAAGAATTGAAAAGAGGCTTTCTTGATTGTCACCTTGTATTAGTCTAACTTCAAGTCTCAGAACCTAGCTTACAAGATAATTTCAGCACTGAAAGCACACTACAAATTAATGTGTCAAAAAAATTCCAACCTACCCAAAACAAAACAAAGAAATCAAGCAAGCAAGCAAACAAACAAACAGCTCCTCTCTCAATAAATAAAAAAAATTAATTGGAACAAAAATGCAACTCCCTACCAGTTGGGTCTCTCTAATGGGACCAGCTGCCTTCTAGATAAATAAATACAGGAAAAAATACATCTTTTTCTCATGTCCTCTCAGGCTTCTATAATTCTTACTCACTAACTTTCATTTCTGTAGACACACTAAAAAGCATTGAATACCATGAGTAGAATAGAGAAAGACTTGTAAGTAGTGGTGGGCTTCAGATAAGTTTTCCCATGTGAAGAAGGCAAAAAAATAGCCCCTGACAGAGGAATAGCTTATACAGCTTACTTGGGACAGAATAAGGGAGGCCTGTATATTGAATGCTCTGCTTGCTCAAAGTCTCTGGCCTGAAATGCACATATAATTATAGAATCATAGAATGGTTTGGATTGGAATGGACCTTAAAGATCATCCAGTTCCAACATCCCTGCCATGGGTAGGTTCATCTCCCACTAGAAGAGGTTTCTCAAAGTCTTATCCAACCTGGCCCTGAACACTGCCTGGGATGGGGCATCCACAACTTCTCTGAGGAACAGGAATGGAGGAAAATACTGTGAACTTTCCGTGATCCTTTCACTCCCCATACTTTTTGTGGAGAGCCCAACGTGTTGCTCTGTCTGGGTGGTGCATTGTGGCCTTTCATGCTTTGTGTGTCTCCTTCAATCTAATGAAGAAAGTTTGTCACTGAGCTGCACCATCAATCACCTCCTCCTGGAAATTATATATACTTTATATTCTGCATGAGACGTAGAGAATTAGTAATTCCTTGGTCTATCTATTACAATATTTGTTCTCAAAGTTCTTTCTACTCTCTTTTTCTTAGATATGGCAGTGAATGATGAAAATATCTGTCCTACATGGAGGACTTCTGCAAATAATGCGAAATCTACATTATAATAAAATGTTGTTTTCTATGGTGAAGGCTCCTGAAATGCAAAGCACCACACATCTTTTCAGCTGCAATTGGTGTGCATACTGAGCTGACTAATTATACACTAACAAGCATATTTTGCCTGAGTCTATAAGCACACAGTCTGAACCTGAGCGTTTCTGCTATCAGTCTTGCTGCTGCTTTCCCTCATCTGAAGTGTGAGCTGCTGATTACAGGGGCTCAGGTCTGAAATAATGAGAATGTCTTCTTTACGCTCAAAGGCTGATCCTGGTGATCACCTTCCTTTGCCTGATAGATGAACAACGTTCGTTACTCGGTATGTGGATACTTTACACAGGGAAGCAAAACTTCTGTGTCCTTTGTGATTTGTATTACTAGCTAAGAGTGATTTGTATTACTAGCTAAACACAGTACTGATGTGCTTGGATGAAAATAGCTATCGAAGAAAAAACATGGGTTGTGAGACAGGGGTGTTGGATGGCAGGTATTCTCTGTGCAATTTAGAATAAAAATGCAAAATAATTTGTCCCTGAAGAAATCTCAGATTCATTAAGCTGCTCAGGAGAGATCAGAAAGCTGCCTTTGTTCACAGCAAAGGGCCTTGTGTCTTTACCAAAGGGGTCAGTTTGGCCTCTTCCAAGGCATGGATTTGTAAGAGAACATTGTCTCCTGCCTTATGTCATAAACTTCTGCCTTGCTGATGATGCTCAGGGCTCAGCTGTCCTCAGAACTTCTCCACAGTCTATGCACAGAGGTGGAGTGCACTTTGCTCAGCACTTTGGTGTCTTGACTAGAGCAT
>NW_008662017.1:0-899 GCF_000695815.1 Acanthisitta chloris | reverse complement strand
CCTGCTGATCTGGACAGTGGATTTTCATATCATTCAATCCCCTAAGGGTGTGAAAGAGGTTGTCTTTTTCCTCAGAGTGTCTGACTTCGTTTCTTCACCTGGCTCAGTAAGATTACTTGATAATGTTTGATTGAATGGACACAGAAGCACTTTAAACAGGAATCCTTGGAAAATATCCCATCAGCAATATTTGTGCCAGTCAATTGTTTCCCTTGTGAACAAAAGCCCTTAAGAACGGAGACAATGATGTTATTTTCCTACATATAGGCATCTATTGATAGCTAAGCTGCCTGCCCTCTACTCTCTTCATAGCCTTTGCAGAGAAATGGGGATTTCTAGGTGTGATTCACTTCACCCTAGCATAGTTGCCTGTGGTTAGAGAAACTGCTTCCTAAACACGCCAGTTGTTTTCCAGAGTCTAAGGAGGGAGAGTAGGATGAGTATCCTTAGATGACTACATAGGCAGATGTCCAGAGGTAAGTGAAACCTGCCCAGGCTGTCCTTTGTTTGCACTGAATTTGGCATAGCATAGCTGTGATTTGTCAGCTGGGCTCCCAAGGCACTACCATCCTGTAGCTCATCAACTCTGACAATGATTCTGGGAGAAGCAACAGTGAAAAGGAGCTCTTCAACACATCTGAATTCCTGAGATATACTTTTGACTGAGTGATCAATATCTCACATCTAATAATTCTCAGCCTTGACAACATTGGGCATACTGTTAAAGCTGGCTCAGCTAGTGAGGTGGTGAGGAGATCAACCTTTTATGCTGAATGCTCTCAGTGATCTGCATGGACCATCACTCACTGCCTGTGACCATACATGGTTCTTCACTAGCAGATGAAGACGGCCTTGATCTCTGATCACTAAGGCTCTGTCTTGGTTTAACCCCAGCCAGC
>NW_008662016.1:0-9478 GCF_000695815.1 Acanthisitta chloris | reverse complement strand
ATGCCCGGGAGCCCCGCGCGGCCCGGGGGACAGGGCGAGCCGCCGCCCGGCGCTTTAGAAGCCGCTTGGTGAAAAATAGCTGCGTGTCACTGCTTTCGCAGCCCGAGCGCCGCGATGTGAAAGTGTGACGCTAATTCCTGAAGGGTTAATGAATAGTGATAATGTGGATGCTAGTATTAAGCGGAATTCGGTTGAGGCATTCAGAAATTCAATTAAATTTCGGGTTTTTTTTCTTTGCTTGGGGCCAGGCTCTTTAGCTTTGATTAACACATCTTCTTCAACTTTGAGAAAAGTAGCTGTGAAGCAGAGCTTACATTCTGGCTCTGGTCATTAACTTGTGACCCTACTAAAGCAGCACTAACTATACTAGTTCACTGCTACAATGTCTCGAAAGCCATTCAATCAGATGTTTTTAAATGAAGAGGTTAAACTGCTTCCCTTCTCCACCACGCTTCCTCCTCCACTGCAGGTAACTTCAAACAGGAACTTTCTAACATGTCAACCACAGTGGCCACTCACACTCGTGATAAGGGATGGCAGAAACAGCACACATGTCAAAACAGATGTTAAGTAGTTGATACGACTATCCACAGAAACCCCATTAATATTTAAGCTTTCCAGTGGCACATATCTACTCTTCTTTCTTTGAATTGTAAATTGAGTTAGTTAATCCTCCATTTACTACTTGTTTGCATTTCTCTGGTTCGATATATGCAGGTGTTTATACTCTTAATTTTTCTCAGCCCTATGTGCTCATTTACAGCTAAACATGTACAGCTTGCCTTTACCATCAGCTGCTCCTGCAGAACCATGCTTAGATTGAAACTCTAGTGGCCTTAGTCACTTGAGTAAAATATTTGAGAGTTGGTACTCGAGTTTTTGAAGGCCAAACTGTGCCATTCAACTGAGAGCACATGGTCCAACCCATTCAGCCAAGTCTATGTCCCACAGGTGCTCACCCCGAGCTTCATTTAATGGCCATGGGTGGGCAATGGCACAGCTGCAGCAGCACAGATGCATCACTGTTGATAGGATCAAGGCTTTAAACCGAGGATTGGGACGATAAACTCTGAAAATTTCTGAACTCCTGTTGCCTACATACTTTTTCTGATCCACTAAGAAATATTGTTATAATTCTGTGCCCTCTAGTGGCGCTTAAAATCATCAATTAATTTAAATACTAGTAAGGAAAACAATCTGTGAGCACAAATATGTGAGTAAAAATATGGCAAATATTGAAATGTAGCCATAGGTGCTGGGACAGCTAGAGGAAACAAAATTAATACACTTAGTGATGGGTTATTTATGTTTTTACAGTTTGTGAACAAGTGCATTTTCCAATTTGTTATCAGTTATTAAATAATCCTTTAAAAAGTATGTATTATGACAAGAGATTGATGGTAATTGATCTAATCCCTACTTGTTCATATGTCAGATAACCAGGGCATGGTACACTGGTTGAATGTGGAGGAGATCATTAGCACTCAGGCAGCTGCTTCCCTGTTGCAGGCAGAGGGGCTGTGCTGTGTAACAAAGCTAGCCCTCATCTAAGTATTTATTGCAAAATACGGGTCTACATTTATAGGACAACAAATTCCCCTGATATTTTGGCTTCCGACTATATAATACCTACAGAGATGAGTCGTGTGAAATTCTAGCATGTCCACATGGTCCAAGGTCACTCTGGGTTCAGGTGTCAGTAAGAGGATCTACTTGACGAAATCTCCAAGGCAAGAATGTCCCAAGGAATCTTGACTTCTCGAGGCTGCAGGTACATTATATCCACCTGCAGAGGGACAAGGAAAATGGCATGCTAAAGTACAGCTGGGAAGTCACTATTTCTGTGCTTTATAGCAAATGTCAACAGCATATTCTTCTGAAATTTTAAGGAAGAGATTTTAAGATCACATTGCATTTTCTGAATGCATATATGAAATGCTATATATCCTGACTTGTGGAAGGACCAGTTGATACTTGTAATCTTTTCTAATTGGGAACAAAATATGTTTGGTATTTTCTGGGTTTTCTTTCCAATGAGTTACTTGTGATATGTTTTCTCAAATCAGTGTTCTTGGGTTCTATTTTAATAAAAGAGAGGAGGTAATTCAAATGGCAGTGATAGTCCCTTATTCCCTTATTTATAATGAATTTTTTTCAACAGCATGTAAATGTCTTTTTTGAGGCATCCACTAGTGTGATTTTGGGGTTAGCCACACTAGAAGTTAAAGCAGGCTTTCAGAAGGGAAAAAAAAGCAAATAAATAACAGGAATATTGAAATGCATTGGTGTAATTGTGACACGGTATATACTAATAGAAGAAGAACCCTGTTACAGGGGAAAAAAATTAGGAAAAGAGAGAGGACCTGTTGGGTTGGAGGTCATTGGCCAGAGTCTGTTTCACTGCTTTGGTCTCTGCTGCCAGGCCAGATAGGATCTGGAGCCTGCCCCCATCAAGTCCAATGTACCTGAGCATGTAGTTGCCTCAAGTCACTGACAGATGCTTACTGAGCTGCTGAAAACCAGTTGTGCAGCTATATGCAGCATTTAGTATTTCTATGGATTTGAAGAATCTCACTCTCTCTTTGTGCCTCAATTATGTATCTGTCACAGAGGGTGGTAGCAATTTGTTCACAGAGAGAGATTGTTAGCATAAATTCATGGAACAGTGTAAGATGCTCAAAGACAGCAAAAGGGAAAATGATAGAAATCATGTACACACAGTGGCTGTTTCAAGCAGAAAAGCAGCTAGAGTGCAGGCTGGAGGGCCTTTGTAGCAATGCTTTGCAAAGGTCAGTTTACTGTGGTATCATGTTTTGAGTTCATTTGAGTTCCTTGTTAATAACCTTTTTCATGTTATGTAATACCATGAGGTATCATGTATGCTCTAGTTTTGCATCTCTTTGTAAGATTTTTAGCTTTCTGCCTAATTATATGGAGGAGAGGATGCACATACCTAATCTTGGTGACGAGCATACAAGAGTTAGGAATAAGTTTTCAAAGCACTTAGGTGTTAGGAACAATTCATTTGCTATGTCAATCTGTTGTGTAGCCTGTAATACATAGCATGCACCTCCAGAAAAACCCAAGTCAAGCATCACTATTGCATAACAAATCATTAGTAAAATGTCAGATGAGGTGGAGAACATTTTAGGATGCATATTACAAGCTGTCCAGTCAGGGCATGTAAGATGCTAGCAGCTGTAGCAGGGCTCTGACATTAATATTCCAAAATGTTGGAATACATTACATTAATATTCCAAGATGTTGGAATATTTTCCTGCAAGCTTTTTTCACATAAGTGAAAGAAGCAAGACTGTCAATATCATGAAGCATTCATGTACTGAACACAGCAGAAAGGACAGCCCAAACTTCATGGTGCATTCTTCACAAGGTCCCTTAACCTTGAACTCAAGGGAGTACCTTCAAAAGTAATATAGTTTTGATGGCCCTTTTATGTGTTGATCTTGATGTTAAACTGCTACAAGGTTACTAACTCTGAGGAAGACCTGGTTCCACAAAGAGCTGTCCTGAGACCAGACTTTCACTCCAAGCAGCCCACCTCTCTGTGTTACTACCAGCACAGGCTAAATTTTATTTGAAGACAAGATGTGAATGGCTCACGCGCAGTACCTGTGCTTCCTTGGCCAAAGGTATGCTAGAAACATTTCTTCCTGGTTATCACATCTGTAAAAAACACCTCTGCCAGGAGCTGTTTGCTGCTTCCCAACTAGAGAACCAGTTTGGCCTCCTCTCCTTGCCTGGTCAAGATCAATGTTAAAAATTCCTAGCCTTACTTCTGTGCTATTTGGCTGTCCTGGCAAAATGTTCATTTTGCTCTCTGACATCTAGTATTTCCTCTCCCTCATAAGATATTCATCCCTGATAAGGGAATTAATTGATTCCATTGATTCCTACTTAACTAAATATCTAAACATCACTCTCCGTTAATAAGGCATGTCTCTCCATAAAGTCATTACCAGACCCCAAGACCTGCTCTCCTTAATGGCTCTTCCATTCATCTTCTTTACATTCCCTTTCATTTTACTGGGTTATTTTGGTGGGTTTGGCTTTTTGTTTGTTTGTTTGCTTACTATTTTGCGATGCTTCTCCACCTTCTACTCCCTAAGCCTCCTCTCTCTATGGTTCAACTATGTGGACTCTTGAGCAAGCAGTCTGGTGTCAAAACAAGACCATATGTCTTGAAGAGCGCAAACCCTGTCACAGGTATGGGGCCTGCTCCACAGACCATTCCCACTCTCTAATCTAGCAAAACAAGACATGACCATTTTGAAAAAAAAAAAGAGAAAAAGGAAAAAGGCAATACCAAAGACATGAGTCTATACTGAGAACTGTAGAGCAGTTTACCATCCTGAGCTGGGAATATAATACAAATAGAATAGAATATGAAGCATTTTTTTCAGGTAGAAAGGTTTGTTTTCTTAGAATACATGGATTTTCAAAATCATACTCCCCAAAATACCTAGAAGTTCTGAAGAAAACATGCCAATCAAAAATGTCAATGTTTAATGCAGTATTTTGTAACTGAACACAGTTTCTAAATATGAAAAGACATCCTTCAGATCCTTGGGATATTGTCTTCAAAACTGCTCGTTTTCAAAGAGAAGAGTGTAATTTGGCTAGCTTGCATGTCAGCAGTTCCTCCCAGCAGGCTTGATAACAACTCACTGCAGACTTGAAGAAATCCAGCAAGGTCAGAATACACCTACTTGAGCATTCAGCAAGAGGACTTTACTTTGTCAGGTTTCCAGTGTAGGAAACAAAGATTTTTTTAGTTTGGACTTATTTCTGGTTTCTTTAGGTATGGAGGAAATATTTTGTGAAATCTCAGCTTGATCCTTAGAGTTAGCAAAATTCCTTTAAGACACAGTGATAAGTAGTCTTAGTTATGATTAGATCATGTAGTGATGTACCTGAAAGGAGCTGGTGGCTGATTAGATGTATCTCATTATGAGCTTTTCCTTTAATCTACAGTGATCTTTATTATTTACCAGACATGAACTTCTGGCCATCTCCTCTTTCTCAATCTCTGCACATCTCTTCCACTTGTATGATGGAAGCTCTGCTTTTGAAAATTCCTATTCAACTGTGGCCTAATCTTTAAAGCATTGACATTTTTTTTTGCCTCAGTATTTTAGAATGACCTTTTTTTTCTTCTGAAAATACATAGAAACACATTGCTCTTCACTTGGTTCAACTGGAACATAATTTGCATTTATGCTGTTTGATCCATAGAGTAACCTGTACATAGTGGAGATGTGGTCACCTTTGCCTTCTGGCCTAAATAAATTTAAGAAAAATCTGTGCAGAGTAGCAGGGAGAGAGCCAACAGCTTCAAGTGCTCTTGCCTCAGAGTGTTTGTATTTCAGAACTGCTGAGGATCTCTAGGTGTTGCTCCTGGGCAGCAGAGCCATGCTGAGGCTTGAGGGAGTACTGTGACCACTGGGGCAGGTTGGTAGCATCACTAATCTCACATATGGGGCACAGGAGAAGAAACTGTTTGCATGCTTATGGCAAGTTTAAAAGGTTACTTGTTTGGTGCCGTGGATTCTGTGACCCTCATGTAAAGGTTCCTATACTCTTCATGTGTTATTGAGTCTGGTGTCTGCTCTTGGAATAGGACTTAACATTTTAGGGGATAAAGCACAGAGTTTCCTGTCATTAAAATCTCCCTTAAGATCTAGGAGTGATTTAATATTCACTAAAGATCTTTAACTGCTCATCTTGCATACAAATGCTCTTGCATCTGAAGTTTTATTCATAGCATAAACATAGGACTCAAAACTAAATTATTGTAATCCATTGTAACTGCAGTAACATTCTTTCTAAATTACACAGTTAATCACCAACCTAATATATTCTGCAGATACATTGGAAAATAAAAAATATTTGCTGCCCTTTTTCTTAAAAAATATAAAGATATTTGGCCTTTTTGATGTGCCTGTTCAAATAATTTGACAGCCTCTATGATCCTCAAAGAATTTGAAAAAGATATGCCCTCTGAGTTACTCAAGTGACATAACAAGAACTTATTCATAAGCTAGAAGCACCACAGAAAGCTGGAATAGATAACTCTGACAGCATGTGCTTTCATTACTCTATCAGAGGACAAGAAGTTATTGGGAACCTTCTGTAAGAATTGGTACTCCTTTCAGCTACTGTATTCCTGTTGTATTCAGTGAGATTTATTCCTGTCATTAGGTAAAAGTGAAGGTGAGAGAGTCTAAGGTTAGTAGGGTCCTCAAGAGCTCCTGTTGGATGAGTAAAGACATTCAGTTGGAGCTGTTGGAACCATATCACATCTGAAAGGAATTCCTTAGGCTTCTACAGGCATGGTTAGGCACTTGACTTACCCATGTTCTTAAATCTCATCCTGCTTCAACAACCTTAGTCAGGAGAAAGATGAGAAACAAGAAAGCAAACACTTGGAGGAATACAGGTGATGTAGTGAGACTGCGAGATAAGAACAATAATGATACAGTGTTTACAACAGGTAAGCAGGAATCATGAACATGGGGAATAAGATGATAGTTCAGAACAGGGCTTTTCCTCACACTGCCTAAAGGGATGGTCTAACAGCTGTATTCCTAAAGAAAGGCTGGAGGTACTTATTTCATTTCAAAAGAAGAATAAAATAGAAGCTGTGATCTATCTAAAGCTGGCTTGTTTTATGCCTCCACACATATCATTGTCTGCAAGGAGACATATGAGCCAAAAGTGATTTTTAATATCCTTGTAGGGCTGGGGAGAGGATGATTAAATGCCATAGGCCAGATTTACTAGGGGAGTATTTGCATGAGAAGCAAGATGTACAAATATAGATATAAGGCAAGACCCACGACCTTTTACCATGAGAGTGATTGGACACTGGCACAGGTCCCCTTATAGGTTGTGAAATCTCTGTCCTGGGAGTTTAACAAAGCTTAGCAGGCCTCAAGGAGCCTGACGTAAATTTGATGAGAGCCATGCATTGAGCAGGTTGGAGTAGATGACCTCTAGAAGTTCTTTCCAAACTAAAATATTCCATGAGTCTAGATGACCTAGGGCAATGAATACTTTATGACCTACCCTGTGAAATAAAAACCCATTGATAAGTTTGACCTGGTCAATACTCTTAAGGACACGTAAGCATCTGTCACTGCTGATATCCTGCCCCTGCTGCAAAATCACAAACCTTACGTGCAGGGGGCAGAGGGTTGAAAGGATAGCAGTGGTTTCGGTCTTTGATGTAATAGCTCCTCCAGTTGCTTCTCTAAAAAGGAGGAGGATGGGAGGCTGAGCAGAGAGAGGCATCATAGCACAGTCCCATGTGAGCATAACTCTGAGGAATAGAACAGGACCAGGTGTCTGCCCTGTCCCCACCATGGGTCTCAACGCTCTGCAGCCCGCTGACTTTCCATTCCTTTCTCTACGCTCTCTGCCATAGCAAACATCCTTTGCTCATCTCTTTCTTTTCCTGTGAGGTAGTTTGAACTTGGCTGAATTTTTTGCAGCAAGACTTTTCAGTGTCAAGAGATTATGGGTGATAACAAGGTTGCAAACCTTGTTATCCTCAAATAAAAAGGCAGCATTAAATTTTGGGGTTTTTTGTAAGGGAGTAGTTATTTTAATTGTCCTACATAATGGACCATTTAAAGAAAGCGTTGAGTGCTCCCAGTTCGAATATCATGTTTTTGTTAAAATTTCCCTGCTAGGGTGTTGAAATCTCTAGCCCTTTCTGAAAATCTTGATCAAACTTTGCCTCTGGTTAATAGGACATCCACATTAAACCCATTTAGGTTGTTTAATTTAAGCAGGGGTCAAATTCTGATCTATTTTGTTATTCTGCCTGAAGATTTTTATTCTGCAGGGAGGCTCATTTGTTCCAACTAATGAGAAGAAAACAATCGGCTCAAGTTGATGATACCATAAATGCTTGGAATGAAAATTAAACATTATTATTAGCAACTTTCAGCAGGGTTTAAAGTGTTGAAATTTAACCTTGCCATGTGGATCCCTATCACTTAACTTTAATGAGTAACCAGTAGCAGGAGAGTTTCCTATATCATGTGTGCAGTAGCTGCTGAAGAGAGATATGACATATTATCTAGACTGGTTTATAGAAACAGCTATCCTATCACTGCAATAAAGAGGGAAACTAGAAATTTAAGCCATTATCTTCTAAAAGGTGCACTATAAAACTATGGTTCTAAAATTACTTTTATAGTGTAAAGATCATGTACTGGAAGCAAAACTCTTACATGTGTTAAAAAGAAATGATGGCTTAGGTGACAAAGATGGGTGGTAAGTAAAAGAAATAAGCTGCCTTTATAAGTAAGTTGGAAATGATTATCTTAATTATTCTACCATCTTTATGTTAGATACTGATAGCAAACCTTTCTTTTTCTTTTTTCTTTTTTTTTGCTTCTTCAAAATGTTTCACTGGAGTAGAAGGGAGAAATAGTTGAAAGCTTAGAGATGAGTGTTTTGGAACATTTTGCAGAGCACACTGTCTGAGGCCATAAACACACGATTCAGTTGTAACTTAAAATATCTGATTGAAGTTGTTCTTTCCATTCACTGTCTCTTTCCATATTTAAGTCCATGCAGATAAGGATACCTTTCCATTTCCAGAGTGAATCTGTACACTTGAGTAGCGTAACAGGGGAAGCAGTTTCCTGTTGAAACAAATGAGCCCCAGAAAGTAATAAGCATTTTATTGTTTATTTCTGCTTAACTGATGAGGAATTACTGACTTTATGTTCTAAAGAGGGGAGAATTTGCAATGCTGATGACAATTTTGGAAGAGCGATGTTGCTTTAGACCCTCAGTAATATTGATTAGGATCTTATTCTCTCTTACAAAACAAACAGGTTTTCTTTCCTTAATATGGTATATGGCAATCTCTTTTGTACATTGCTTTTGGTTGAGGAGCCTTATTAAAGGCATTTGGGGTTCATGCACCATGTTAGTTAGGAGTAATAATTTCCACCGTGTAACCTTACCTTCTCTTGCATAATTATTTGCTGCCCACTGAAGTGGCACATTCTCTTCCTAAAGCACACCTTTGAAATCAAACAATATACTTCATAAAAGGGGGGAAGAGGGGGGAAATATGACAAAACCCACGTTGTGGAGATGCTCCACAACCACGAAGCCACTAAACATAATTTCTTTCCACTTAAGACCTACTCACCGGCTGCTTTAGCAGGCTGGAACTGGTAAACTGAGCAGCTGTGGGAACGGAAAGAAAACCGGCAGCACTAAATTTATCTTTATTTGATACCGTCCTTAGCGCTGGGATGCTGCTGGGTGAACGCTCGCCCCGAAGTACGGGGCTGAAAGCATCCTCCGCATCCTCAGCATCCTCAGCATCCTCCGCATCCTCAGCATCCTCAGCATCCTCCGCAGCGCTCAGCCGCGGCGGAGCCCCGACGCCTAGGAGCTGCCCCGGGGGGTGTCCCGCGGGGTCCGGGGGTGG